>NW_004949149.1:1024780-1036502 GCF_000317375.1 Microtus ochrogaster
GTGTGTGTGTGTGTGTGTGTGTGTGGAAAAAGGAAGCATCAGATTGCTATTCCTGTGGTGGGATTCTTCATTTATGTGTGTGAGTGTGCATGCCACGTGTGTGTGTGTGTGTGTGTGTGTGTGTGTGTGTGTGTGTGTGGAAAAAGGAAGCATCAGATTGCTATTCCTGTGGTGGGTTCCTCTTTAGCTGCAAGAGAGGGGTTATTTTATAAAGTATGAATAAAATCAATTTATAATCATTATTAGAAAAGATAGGCATAGTCTGATGACTACTAAATGGTATCCTGAGAGCACAAAAGTGCCATTTCTCATAAATGCTGCTAAATTCAACTGATGAAGTAGCAGCACTCACACCCAACGAGCTAAGAGCCAGAAACACTCGATTAATATTAATGGTAATATTATGTTGTATTTACACAATATCTTACCATTTTCAAGCTGCACCCACACTGTATTGCTTCCGAGCCCCCCTCCCTTGGAAAAAAGAATGAAAGACGTTATTCCTTGCTGTATGTAGAGACAAAGCATCAAAAGCATTAAATAGTCTGGCCAAATTTCCAAGCAGGTACTGTTGAGCAGCCAAAGGCATCAAACTGTTGAGCTTTGCTAGCGTTTCGGTTGATAAGAGGGGTATCAATCAGAGTGTGGGGCAGATGAAAATGGGCATAAAAGGCATTTGGGGCGACTTGGAATTCTTGGACATTTTTTTCTCAAAGACCAGCCAGCAGCTCTGCCTGTAGGATTCATTATTAAAAATATAGACAGAACTCCATTTTCCAAGTTTTGTGAAAGGCCAATTTATATTAGTCTGATTTATTCTAAACTTTCAGGATTTTATAATAAAAAGCTTTCACAGGTATGGGGATTTATGTGAACTCAGCAACACAGGGTATTCTGATCATCCATTAGATAAATGTTCTGTTCCTGGCTCTTCCTCCATCTCTAGAACATCAATATATTCATCAGCATAAAATAGGATGGGCTAGAAAATCTAGTCAGCGATTGAAATCCCCGTTGACTTCACCAGGCATCATACCTACGTGGTCTTGTTCATCTGCCTGTATTGCAAAGTGTCCTCTGGGTTTAAGATGATAAAGTAGGACCACAGGATTGTTTCATGGCAGCTCTGATGCTGGTAATATTCAGATGTTCTCTCCTGTGTCTGAAAGTGTATAAGTGAAATCCTTCACATTCTCAGTGATAATTCCAATAACAGAACTGAGACGTGGGTGCTGCTTGAGAGAGTGAGGTGAAATATTCGGCCCTGTGCGGGGCGTACTTGAAGACAATGACTTGGAGTCATTCTTTGTTTTGCATTTTCTCTACTAGTAAAAGTGACTTTACAAAATTTTGATAATCAGTATTCACTTATAAAAGTGTTTTATAGAATCTTTGGAATGAGGGCACTATCTATTATAGCTTTAAAACATCCACATAAGTAGCATTCCATAAACATCCCGCTCTGTATCAGTGCTTGCTTTTTATTGGTAATTAAAATAATCTGAAATCAAAATGAGAGTAATAAATAAAGCTCACTTTCAGAGATTTGGCCTGAAAGCAAGCCAGTTTGGATGGCTATTAAGGAAAATGAAGGCTTTAGCCATGGGATTTCTCTATTCTGAATGGGTGAAGTATATTTTGAATTTTTTATGTGTTATGAAATTGTTTCCATTATAAATATTTTCCTATAATTCTAATTTATCTTCTTGTACAAATATGGAACAATTCTTACATTTTGGCAGAAGTGGCAATTATGTTCCAAGAATGGACTGAGCTAGTGCAAGTTTAAAATAGATTTCTTCTTTTCCACCATACACGGACAGTTACTAAGGGAAGCTGTGCCTAGGAGTCTGGAGAGGAGGATTGCAAGGCAAGGGGACAATGCCTTGAGGCAATTTCTCCGGGCTTTCAATTTTGTTTTGAGTTGTTTGAAACGTCAAACATAGTACAATTGAGTTTGTCGAGTTCTTGGTTAATCAGTATTCTTTTTGATTAACCTTAGTAGCGTTCACATCTTCCTAAGACAATTATATTTACTCTTCAGAAATGTAATTATCATGCACCATTGCTGTAGAAATGATTGAGCTTCTTCCCAGAATCAGGGCCGGGAGTATGTGTGTTGAAATCACTAAGGCATAGATCCAAGCATTTCTATTTTATATGGAAAGGAACTGAGGATAGAGAAATGGATAATAATGCAAACTTAGTAGCTTACTGCTTCAGATATTTACTGCCTTCTAGTTACTCTAGGTCCAGATTTGTCCTCACTGAGTCCTCTGCCCATGGTCTCAGAGGCTAGAGACAGAGTATTGAGCCATTGAACACCATGTTCTTGTCTTGGAACTCAACTGGGCAAGAACCTGGTTTTTGCTTGCTTGTTTTTGTTTGTTTTTTGTCTTTGCCAAGCCCGTTGTAGGCAGAACTTTGTGTCTTTTGGCTGCATAAGAACCCCAGATTTTGCTATCTTTATACTTGAGGTCATCTCAGATGTTGGAGGCTACTTGCAGTTTCTTGTCATGTGAGCCTCTCCAAGTCTGTAAAATTAGCCTTTAGGCCCATTACGCTAAATCAGAATCTTAAGATCTATAAAGGTGGTATCCGTATCTATCACATTTTTCATGTTGCATGACCACTAATATAGCCATAGCTCATGATCTTTGTCATTTCCTAGGTTAGAAGCAAACCGCACATCTTCACACAAGGCAAAGAAATTAAGTGGACCAAGGATACTGAGGATTTGAGAGCTTAGATGATGTGGGGATCATAAAAGATCTGGTCTACCTTTGGTATTGGATGGTGTAATCATAGCCACAGAGATCACAATGCAGCTAAATTGCATTGAATTAAATGTGCTTGCAAGTTGTAGTTTGAAAACAAAATTCTTTTTATGGGCTCATGTGTTTGGACATTCGGTCCCCAGGTGGTAGCATTGTTTCAGAAGGCTGAAGAAGCTTATGAAGTGGGGCCTTTCTGGAAGAAATAGGGGATTGCAGGGTGCTCCTTGAGGTTTTATAGTACAACAACCCCTTTGTCCTCTTTCTTTGCTCCCGGGTTGCTGATGTAGTGTGACCAACAGCCTCCCCACCCCATCCCACCCCACCCCGCTTCAGCTGCCATGCCTTATACCCTCAAGTTGCAAACAAAAACAACTCATCTTCCCTTATAGTACTTTTGTGCTTCTCACATCAGTGAGAAAAGTAGCAAACAATACATTATGCACTGAAGTCGCCCATCTCTACGGAACACAAGTAAATCCAGTACAACTATATAAGGCTATATCTGTTCATATTCTGGTAGGCTTAAGAAATAGTGTCAGGATAAAACTTCTATAAGTGAACCTTTCTTCAACCTAAATTATCCCCTGAAATAAAATATGTATGTTTTATATCACATCTTGTGTTTAAAAATATAAACATGAGGTTGAGTTTAGTATTAACATAAAGAGACCCACTTTTGTTTTTCTATAGTGTTAAATATTAGCAAAAAAATAACCAAAGCAGCTTGTCTATCAAATAAGCATACTTAAATATTCACTATTAAATACCATAGAATTTGTGGTACTTTTCTGATAAAAATGTAACTTAATTTTTACCACAGGAATAATCAGTGAATAATGGTGGGGGTGTGCTGACCGCAGTTTGGGTTCTTAGGGTGCAGTGCCCCCGCTGGGAATGGTTAGTGGGTCGCAGTTTAGGTTCTTAGGGTGCAGTGCCCCAGCTGGGATTGGTTAGTGAGCTGTGGTTTAAGTTGTTAGGGTGCAGTGCTCCAGATGGGAATGGTTAGTGGGTCGCAGTTTGGGTTCTTAGGGTGCAGTGCTCCAGCTGGAAATGGTTAGTCGGTCGCAGTTTGGGTTCTTAGGGTGCAGTGCTCCAGCTGGGGTTGGTTAGTGGGTAGCATTTTGGGTTCTTAGGGTGCAATGCTCCAGCTGGGAAGGTCCTCTCTCATAAACAAGGCACACACAGCAAAAGAGCTGTGTGAATTTTAATACAGATGGCATTTGATGGACTTTTAGTAAAAGATCTTGTGTGGTTTTGTCTGTGTTTTAGGGGCCGTCAGATGACCAGCTGTTTAGCCATAAGATCTGCTCCTTACAGAGTAGTACAAAGTCTGAGGTCCTCACCACAGTCAGAAAGGAAGGGAGAAACCAGGGTGCACTTGGTGGGGGGCTGGGAGCCCTCATTTCCCCTGTTGCCTTTTCCACTAACATGAAAAGCGAGTGCGTTGGGGAGCAAGGGGATCTCAGGTTACTAAGCATTAGTCACCATCATGGAGCAGTTAGGCCACCTCTGGCTCTAGAGGGCACAGTGGGAGAGCATGCCACAGCTCTTCCTCTGTCCACATACCCTGCCTATTTCCAACTGATACCTTCAGTTCACAGGCTCTATCGACTAAAGTGCTTTCCCTATGGTGTTGAACACATCTTAGTGTGGAGACATTTCTCCACAGCGAAGTTTGCCTGCAAGAAAACCATTCCTACCTGAGAAATCATATTTTCTCACTGCATCCTGATGTACATTATTTTCACATCCTAATAATATTTTTACTTTTAAGTTTCATGTGAGCTACTAAATAGGAGGTATTTTACTGTACCCAAAGCTTGAGAAGATAAGAGAATGACAGAATGTGGAGTATGAAATCAATGAGTAAGCATCAAAAGTCTCTGCAGTGTCGTTTTTGGACGAAGGGAAGAAAGGAAAAATATTAAGGGAAAATTTGTGAATTCAGTTCATAGCTAGGATCCATTGGCCCACGAAGAAAGCGTATTACAGTGATGTCTCATTTTTAGCTTCAAAATGTGGTAGTGAATACTGATGAGTTAACAAGAGGCCCCAAGGGTCTGTAAAGAGACAGCACATCCCATAGCCTGCAGCATGAAATCCAGCTGTCAGTCAATGCCTGAGGTCTACAACTCTGTCCTGCTGGAGAGCACCTGGCCTTCACAGAGACAGATAACCTTGTGCTCGTTATTGCGTACATCTCCAAAGCTCCACAGAGTGAGTGCGTTCCTTGATCATTCTCTGAGCTCCTCAGAAAATGACATGCATACCTCCCTGGGCTTTACCCAGGAGCCTGAGCTAGCAGCTCCCATGGTAATGTGCCTTATCACTTTGTTTTGGTTCTCTTTTTGCACACACACGGCTATTAAATCTGTATCAGTCAGAGTCCCCAAAGGAAACAGATGGCACTTGCAAATGAGAAATAATTCCAGGAGAGTTTGTTTACAAAGGGACTGTTTGCAAAGCAGAAGCTCAGAGCAGTGCAGTAATATGGCTTGGTAAGCGTAGAGCCGTTCACATTCCTAGGTCCAGAGGAAAACGCAGGGACAGAACGGAGCAGAGAGCATCAGTATGGACAAGGCACACAGCCAGTCAGAAGCCCCCTGGCAGGAAGGAAGGCAGGGCATCCTGCATCTCAACTTCAAGCTCTCCTCCTGCTGATACCTTACTGGTAAAACACCTTAGAAAGGTGTGGAACACAAGAAGCTCTTTTGATCGAATCCAGGGCTCAGCCTCCAGGCACCAATGTCAGGACAGAAAAGGGCAGGCAGGGGTCTGAAGAAGCACATGGAAGACGGGGTCTATTGAACACTACCGGGTGTGGGAATTAAAGCCAGAAGTGCAAGTTCTCCATGCTAGGTGAAGCAGCAAACATTTGGTGTTTATGAAGAATTTGGGATCCAAGAATCTTGTGTTAAATTTGAAAAGAAGAAACAGTATCCAGCTCTCTCATTAGCTGGGTGTGTTTGCCAAGGAGAACAGTGAGGCTGCCATTCAGACTTCTATGCATGATCTACCGAATTTTCTTTGTGAGTTGCCTTTAATTGCAAACTGCTAGAGAAATTGGGAGGTTAGTGTCTCACATAGCATTTAATCAATTGGAATTTAAAAAACTAATTCGTTGGATGTTGGTTAAGGCTTCAGTGGTGAGGTTTTGTGGAAGGGAAGCTTTCAGACACATGAAAAACTAAAAACCATTTGCAAAGACCATTGTGAGCTAGCATGGCTTCAGTCATGTTAAGTACAGCTGGGTCACTACTAGGATAGAAAATCAGGTAGGATGATGTTGGCTACATTTTCAAGAAGTGGTCCTTTAAAAGTATCAAAGGAATGGCACATTTTTATTGTTTGTTATAGTTTGTTTTTTGTTCTGCTTTATAATAATATATAAATAATATATAAATATATAAATAATATGTAAATATAATAAATTCGTCACACACAACTTTCTGGGTCAGGTGGAAGACACCACAAAGAGTGGAAAGAAGAGGAATGAGGAAAGCTTTTGCAACAAATAAAAGTTACAAAGGAAAAAGAACCATTTGTAACTAACTCACATGTAAGACCTCTTTAAAGGAGCACAAGCCAATCAACTGTAGGAAAAAAAGAGAGCAGGAAACTTACACCCACACATTCCAAAAGGGAAATCTCAGATGCCAGATGAGCATGTGGCAACCAGCCTCATTCAGACTACAGTGAGAGTCAATTGCCCACCCAAAGCTGACAAGAAAAACACGTCTAATGGTTCTAGAACAGATCAAGACCAGAAACTTTCACATGACTGAGGGGTCATGAAGGAAGCCCCCGTGATAAACCATGCGAGTCCAGGTGCAGGGGTCAGGGCTGAAGATACGTAGCAGCTACTGTCTATCCTGTGCATTAGAATATGACTTAAATGTGGTCAGACCCATGCAGGAAAATTTCATAACAGCCGGTTATTTTTATTGCATCCCAATATATACAATGAAATAAACCAGATATCCACTGAGAGCAACGGGGATAGGACACTTTATATGTATAGTTCCAGAAAAAAAAAATGGGCAATGAAAAGAAACCTGAACAGATAAGGAATAATTTGAGCAACTTTCAAAAGACATATGAACAAGAGAATCTGTACAGTATTGATGTGGTTTTTGCTAAGCTTAAAAGCAAGCAGGAAATACCACCAGCACCACAGCCTCTGGCACATTCTTTAAGAAAAAGAAAGGAAAGTCAAGCTCAGGAAGTGATTGTCTCCTCGGCAGAGGCAGAGGTCACTGGGGAAAAGGCACAGACAAGTTGCTGGCCAAATTGCATTTCCCCTCAGGTAATATTTTCACCGTGCTGATAATTTAGAAGTAGTGGTTAAACGGCACGAAGCAATTGTGTATTTCTGTCCCATAAACATACAGCAACTACTGTAAGAGGGCAGGTGATTCCGTTGTTCACATTCTCTCATTTCATATTAATTCTGCTTGGTTTTCAAGGGTTCCGGTGGCACCGTTTTTATATCACAGATTTCCTTTTATCATTTGAGAGTTTAGAACATCAGACACTTAATAGGATGGGCGAATACATGGTCAGTATCCATTCAGTGGTAGCAGTGTTTCTTGTGGTACATGGAGAACAAGTTTCTCAAGAGCTGAATGGAAACAGGGTTCTAAGGAGTAAAACCTATAGCTGTTGTTAATCACTAAACTACGGAGTACACTCCTTGACAGAATGGCTAAGTGCACTTCCTGCAAGCAGTGGGCCTGCAGGAAGGCGCAGAAGGTAAAGGAAGTAACAAGACTAGAGGCTTGAGTTAAACAGCTGGTACTTATGGAGAACACATAAAGATAGAAGGCGACAACTACCTCTGCAAGTCTGTCCACTAAACACAAGCACACAGCAGCGCATACATACATGCACACACATAGACACACACAGATAATCATATACACACATCCACCAAAATATACATTCTCAGATACCACACACACACAGACACACATACAGGCACACATAGGCATACACATACACACATGCACAAAAACATACATTCACACATACACATCACGAATGCACAAAACATAAATGCACATACAGACCACACACACATACACACACAAACATAAACATACACACATACCACATACAGACACACACACACAGAGCATGCAGATGCAGAAGTTAGGAAAGAAAGCATTCTTTGCCCCCATAAAAATATTAGGTAGCTGTTCACTAGACTTTTTTTTCTAATGTAATAAAGATAACGGGAGTCATGTGGATGTTCCCATGGAAATGGTCGAATGCCTTTCTTTTTATAACTTCTCTTGCTGCTTTGGGAATTTGCAAATCCTCAGAAAGACTTATTCTCTCCTGCATTCTTTCTCAGGAAGCTCCCAGAATTCAAAGGACTGTCCTAGTGAGGTATTACAGTGCATAATTCTAACCGGGCATCAGCTTGTGGTTTTTAAATGTAGAGTAACTCCTTAAATTCTTTGTATTCAGTATTTAAGGGCATATAATCAAGAAAATGAAGGGGGAGTATGTAGATTGGAAGGTAAATAATTGGTGTGTGTGTGTGTGTGTGTGTGTGTGTGTGTGTGTGTGTGTGTGTTTTGTCTGTGTGTGTATGTATGTGTATCTGGGAGTTAATAGGCAAAAATATGTAAAAGAAAACACACAACTTAAAAGTACAAGCCAAACAAAACAAGAAATCTACTCTACAAATGGACAAAGGATTGAGCAGGGTGGTTCAGAGGGTAAAACTGATTCAGCATCCAGGACTCATATGGTGGAGAGAACTGACTCCTACAAATGAGTCTCTTGATGCTTACACATATGAACACACACACACACACACATGGCTCACACAGATATCTCTGTAAGGATGACTGCGAAGGAAAAGAAGCTCAACTCCACTCGTTATAAAAGAATGTACATGTGAAACCAAGGACAGATTTCTTCTAGCATGCAAGAGTGTTTATTATCAGAAAGACAGGGGGTAACTAATGCTGGCGAGGATGGCGGGAAGGAACACAGCCACACCATTGCTGGGAGGAATATAGTTGGAAATTCCATCTGTAATTCCTCTTCAGAACACACACTGGAGGATATAGGGCCATGTTGTACTGAGGTATCTGTACTCTCATTACCCATAGCATGAGACACAGTAGCCGAGATGCAGAAAGAATCTGTGTATAATAAAATGGAGAAATAAAAATTAAATTGTTATATACACACACACATATATAATGAACATTTATAATCACTGAGAAGAAAATTATAATATATAATATAAATACATATATTTATATTATATATTTATATATATTAAAATAAATCAGGCAAAGGGGACTGGATGATCTCAGTTACCTGTGCAATCTGAAAACATCCAATTCACAGGAACAGACAGAATAACTAGAAGAGTGGTCATCGCAGGCTGGGGAAGGAGAGATGGAGAAATGTTGGTCGAAGGCACAAATGTTCAGTTATAAGAATACTGTGAGGTCTCAAGTGCAGTGTAGTAACTATAACTAATGAGTCTAGGCTGTGCATTTGAACTCACGAGAGCAGATCTCAGCTGTCCATAAAGAAATCTATCTGGGGAGATGACAAAAAGGTGAATTAGCTTGTCATCATCATTTCACAGTCTGTGTGTACCAAAACATCATGTACACAGTCTGTGCCTTTAATCCATGTTGTCAAATGTACAGCAACAAAGCTGAGGTAGATAAAGGCAAGTCGGTGCTGTAAATGCAGTGTATACTAAAAACAAACCAACAAAGGGAACTGTGTTATCAGTAACAAAGTATAGCCAACTACAGCTGACTTTTATAGTGTTTAAACTGTACTGTGATGGAGCACCATAAATATTTTAAACATATGCCTTACCTAATATTCTGGGTTTTTTTCCTATCTTCCTCTGATTTCCACAAGACAGATGAGATAGGAAGGGGCAATCTATTTGTTTACAAACTCCTTCATTTTGAATGAATGAGGCTTTTATGTCAGGCTTTTTCAGGCTTTTCTGTACTTAAGGACTGCACAAGTACCCTGCTACCCAAGGAGTATAATACTGTAATTCAGCCAACATGGGACCAAAGGGATCTGCATTTCTAGCAAGTTCCCAGGTAATTCCAGGACTGTCACCCACCGGCCTCACTTAGAGTAGTGCGAACAGAGAGGGCGGACCTGTGACACTTGCTACCCAGATCAGGCATGCTTGGTATGGCCCTGCTCAGCCCCTGTGCTCGGGAAGCACAGGGATGGCTTCTTTGATACCCCCAGGCTTTATGTTCTCCAGGTTAAGTTGTGGGTCCATGCCTGCAGCTTTAAAAGGTACTAAATGAAAAACGGAGTAGAAAAGAAGACATCGAGTCTATACACAATTTTGTTATGAGTCGTGAAGAAGGAAGTTGCAGGGTTGAATTCTTTCCTTGGCCTTGTCTAATCTCAATGCCCATCTGCTCATAATAACCATCTCTTTGCAATTGAACCACCCAGCTCTCCCTTGGATTTTCATGACAAAGTATGTCCCATTTCTTCTCTTTTGTCACCAGAATCATGTTATTCCTCTTTAATAAATCTAGCTGTTCATTTCCTAAAGTTTATTGAGGACCAGTACAGCTTATTTTAAAATTAGCATTTCGTACTTTTCTTTCCCATCATTCTTTTCATGAAGGTTGCTTCATTCCCATGAAGATTGCTGACTTAACAACCCTCACAAAAGCTGTCCCACATGTTTGCTGATGGTTAGCCCCTTATGTGTCACTGTAAAGAAAACCAAAAATAAAGGATCTCATTACAGGTTATAAGTTTCTTTCCCTATTATTAATAAAGTAATTTGATATACCTAAAATGGTAGCAAAAGAAAACCTGTCATATTACAAAGCTATGTAATTATACTAATATAAATAAGAGTGAATAGAATTTATCCTTTCTTCTGGACTTGATATTATTAGCATGGTCAATATGCTAAAAAAATCTAAACCAAAATAAAACCTTCTGATTAATTTAAAAAAACATTTTAAAATTTCTTAGTGGGAGATTGTTCTGTGGACTTCGACTTTCACTTAGAAATTATGCACCGTGTATGGACCAGCAGCATCTGGGGCTTCTTTTCCTTGTTTTGGGGACCTTGAGTGAGATTACTTTTCTAGGCATGGGTTATGGGTATAGAACGTGATCTGTGGTCTGCAAAGTTCGCAATTAGATACTCCAAAGATAGAGAAAATTTTGAAGCATCCAGCACTCTCTGCCAGGGCACTTAACACTGACCCTGGGGCCCAGACAAGTCATGAGACAAGTTCTAGTAAGCTGGCTTCCTGGAGTGTGTGTGGCTTTCCCATGGCCAAAGTTTCCATTAGCTTTAAAAGAATTCTTCACTTAAGAATCAGATTGAGCAGATAGTTCTGAATTTTTCATAGCTAGGCATCTAGACCCTACTTACTGACTCTTGAATAAAATGATCGGTTTCGGAGACATGATTTTATCTTGTAACACATAAGATGAAAGGATTTTACATTAAAAATCAGTTACATATTAATTTTTCCATGTAAAAGCCTGTGGGAGCTGCAGCCAGTCTCACAATATGCCAGAATCTCAAGGGATAGGCCTCATAGACATCTCCATCACTGGACCACAATGATCTTATCATAGAGTAATAGGACCTCTTTGAAACAGGCCTGGAGAGCTGGTCAAACACATCCCTACCAAACCTATAGCTGGTAATCTCCAGTCTAAAGTATGGAAGGCAGTAGTGGTATCTAGGTGAGGCATTTATACACAGATAGTTAGCAGATAGCTCATAGCATTCTACCCATGGCTCTGAGAGTCAACAGTTAGACATTTATTATATACCACTGTTCTTAAAACATAAAAAAGTGCTGGGCGGTGGTGGCGCACGCCTTTAATCCCAGCACTTGGGAGGCAGAGGCAGGCAGATCTCTGTGAGTTCGAGACCAGCCTGGTCTACAAGA
>NW_004949149.1:1036602-1052875 GCF_000317375.1 Microtus ochrogaster
AAAAAAGTTTCTGAAGCCACACTCTTAGGGGAAACTGTCTCTTTTGCAGCGGCTATCAGTTTCTGGTAGCTCCATGGCTTGGGGTGAGATTGTGTGCCCAGCTCCTCTCTCCTTCTGAAAGAATTGACCTAGCTTGGCCTCGCCCGGGTTCTGTGCCTGGTGTCACAGCTGCTGTGAGCTCGTATGTGTAGCTGCCCTATGTGTCCAGAAGACACAGTTTCCTGTGGTCATCAGCTGCCTCAGGAGCTTAGACTCTTTAGAAGCCAGGGTGGGGACACATATGATCAAAACATCTTGTTTAAAACTTTCAAAGAAGCGAGCCCCTGCCGCAGCTGCTGCTGCTCCTGCTGTCATCTCCTCAGAAGCAATGTCTGTGCCTCCTACGTATGCTGATCTGGGCAAGTCTGCCAGGGATTTCTTCACCAAAGACTATGGCTTGGGCATTATAAGACTTGGTTTGAAGATGAGTCCGAGAACGAATTGGAATTTCCCTTCTCGGGCTCTTCCAACACGGAGACTACCAAAGTGAACAGCAGCCTGGAAACAAAGTTCAGATGGTCTGAATTGAGAATGGCCAGGTCTTTACGGAGAAGTGGAACAAAACAATGCCCTGGGCACTGAGGTCAATGTGGAAGACCATCCTCACTGAAGCTGACCTTGTATTCACCCGGCTCCCCTAAAACGGAGGGGCAGTGCTAAGCTCAAGACAGACACAAGAGGGGGCGTATCAACCTGGGCTTCGATGTGGACTTTAACAGCATTGGGCCCTCCGTCCAGGTGTTGTAGTGCTTACCTATGCGGGTTGGCTGGCTCTTCAATGAATTTTGAGACCCTGAACTCCCCTGTGACCCAAAACAGCTTCTCAATTGGCTACAAGATGAACGAATTCCAGGTTCATGCCAACCTGAATGACCGGACAGAGTTTGGTGGCTCCATTTACCAAAAGTGAACAAGAAGTTGGAGATTGCTATCAGTCTCTCCCGGACAACAGGGAACAGTAATACTCACTTCAGAACAGCAGTCACGTATCAGGTCAGCCCTGATGCCTCTTTTTGGTGAAACTGAACAGCCTGATTGGCTTAGAGTACACTCAGACCACAGAGCCAGATGTAAGGCTGATGATGTCAGCTCTATTGGATGGCAAGAACATCAGTGCTGGCAGCCACAAGCTTGGTCTGAGACTGGAATTTAGAGTATAATGTAATATTGTATAATCATTCATTTTAAACTATTTTGCAGCCTAGCTACCTTCAGAATTTAGGGTACCTTTTAATGTTGTATGTTGGGGGTGCCAGAACTGATAAATATCACATAAGATCTCTAGGTTAGAGATGGCTCTGCTTTAATGTGTTACTGTTTCGGATGTACAGAAGAAACTCCAGTCTAGAAACATCCTTTTAGCTACAGGCGTGGGTTGGGAGGATTCCTTCAAGAGAGGCCAGGATGCAAATGAAACCCGGGAATGTGCCAGTCCTTTGTGAATCTATATCGTGTTCGCAGAAGAAACTGGATTCCTGAGCATTGAATCTTGGTGTCCTAATCCTAACTGTTAAGAAGCATTGTACACACCCGTGTGACAGGGACTTTTCACACAGATGCCCATGCCCTGACCCCATCAGAGCACATCAGTTACCTGTTTTACACCAAGAGTAGTCTTCAGGGTGCGGTTAGCTGTTTCTTTTGTGCCAGTTTAGAGTGGAGAAAGTAGACGTTATGGGCAGTCATTTAGGATTTAATTCTTACTTGTGGTGTGATTCTCTTTTCTTTCCTCCTCCTCTTCTTTTTGTCCTGCTCCTCCTTGTCTTCTGTTTTCCTTTTATCCTCCCATCGTAACCAAGTGTGAAATAGCTTCGGGGATCTCCAGTTCTGCTCTGGGCAGTGGACTGCAGTCACGCCATGACAATATGAGTAGAGCATGGTGTCTTCTGTGTATAGCAGGTAGTTTTCTATTTTGTGTAGAATCAGCTCCGCCTCTTCAAATGCTGGAGTTCACATCACTTAAAACTTGAATAAAATTAAAACTTTCAGAGTGCCAGGAAAATAAAATGATATAGAACATTAAAAAGGGGAAAGGGAAGGGGAAAACGAGTTTGGATGAAATCAATTGAACATTGTCCTCTGTGGCTTCCCCTACTCTGTGAGAATGAGGAACAGCATTAGCTGAGATGCTTTAGTTTCTTCTTGACAGCATCATAGGAAAATTGATCTTAGGAAATGGAAGAGATGAAAAGAATATCTTGTGTCAAGCTGAGTTTGTAGCAGCACTTCTTATTTCTCTTATGAGTGGACATTGGATTCAGTGCACTGAAGTTTAGAATTCTCTAAGATGCCAGAACCCATTACCTACAGTTCATCAGCTCCGAGGCAGCAAGAACACTGAGTTTAAACTCAACTCAAGCACAGAATATCCATAACAGAGATCCTCCAACAGTCAAGAATTTTGATGTTAAGCTTTTGATTTCAAATATAGTTTCTTTGAGATGGTAAAATCCGTAAGCACATAAGAAGATCTATTTTATAAAATTTTACTGCTTAAATATACAGATTGTTTTGGCATTTGTTACATACAGTTCATTGAAATTGTCCTGCGTGGCAGAATATGCCCCCCCCCCTCTCTCTCTCTCTCTCTCTCTCTCTCTCTCTCTCTCTCTCTCTCTCTCTGTGTGTGTGTGTGTGTCATCATTGGTTCTGATTGTTGCTTTGTAAAACATGGAGGAAACCACTCAGTAGACAAAGAAAGAAGCATGTCACGGGGTTAGTGCTTTAAGGCAGATGAAACACACCTCCCACTTCAATGACAAAGCCAGATACTGGTACAGCCAGGCCCACAGCTGTGTCCACACATTTTCCCCAAGTCCTGTTGATAGGACTTTTGGTACTAGAAAGAGGAGCTAGCTTTTAAACCTTGGAATCTGTTCTTTTCTTTTGTGTCTTTCTACATGTGTCACCGGTTGCCAATGTCATGTCTTTGAGCCCTTGCTTGCTGATATGGTCACAGTGCAGAACAAAGCAACGGACAGGTGCTGTTTCACACTGCTGCAGGTTCCTGCCAGTGTCCATGTCCTTCTACTGACACTCATTGCAGGCTTTCATGGCAATTTTAATGATGTGATTGTCCCTGTGTGTATCAGTAGAACCGAATTCCCTCCTGCTGTGTGTTGCATTCTGCTAACTATTCCTATAGTTTAAGAACTGCACTATTATTTTATAACTACAATATCAATGAGCTACGAACAGCATATCGGTCATTATTTAGTGCTAAAGTTACTTACCTAATGATTAACCCACACATATGTCTGTAACCCTTGAGCACTATTTTCCTCAAGGGTTAATGCAATCACATTCATGGGAATTTGCACACTCGTGTTGTTTTCTGTCAATATCAATGTGCTTTGTATAAATATTTGAAAACAAGTGACTCAAGGGAACCCTATGATGAGTTTCCTAAAACTTACATACCTAGTCTGCTCCTGACTCCATAGAAAGGAGAAAGTTGTCCTATGTCTCTCATTGGTAAATGGCTCCTGTCCTGTCGCATCATCGTCCATTATTGACCTCTTGCCATGTGTTCTCCACGTACTGGATGCTATTTTTGAAGCATGAAAAAGGTTGCATTATTTCTTGGCTCAGAACCTGGCAGTTTCCTGTCATAATGACAGTGTGAACCCAGTGTTCCTAGAGCCCCACCTTTCGTTGACCCTGCCCTGCTTCTCACTTCTTCCCTTTTCTTCTCTTTGGATTGTCAGTCACTTTGGCTTCAGAGCGTCTGCACTTCACCTTTCCTTGGCCTACTGAGATATTCTTCTTTCTTAGCTTCCTCTGAGTTGTGATCTTCCTCATTAGAAACGACTTACAGTCAGAATCAGCGCAGCCTAGCTCCACTAGCCGGTGACATGGCTTTAGTTAGTCACAGTTAATAGCACTATGCTGCTTCAGTATTGTACACACTTCCCCGATTTTGATAATTTCCATCTTTTTTCTGGTGTTCAAAAGTAATCTTTGAAGAGATTGTTGTTTGTTCCTGACTATGTTGCCATTCCTCAACATGTGTACAATGACACTGGAGGCCAAGAGAGCGACCAAGGTCGGGGAGGCGCTGTGTCCCGGGGTGGCCTGGGGTATCAGGTGCCTGGGGTAGTTAGGTTCCTGTGATGAATATCCATCCACCTTTGACAGAGAACCCTTCTCTGAAAGGGTGAGATTCCCCACACAAAAGCCCACTTGCAGCAGGGTTTCAGCTGGGGCTCACACACTTTATGATATTCAGAATTCTTGCAAGTCTTAGGGACTTTTATTTACATGTGTTGTGTTAGTCATGGGTATTTCCCTCATTAGAAATCAAAACTCAGAAACTTTTCCCTTATTAGAAACCAAAACTCAGAAACTTTCAAAGTCCAGATTTATGCAAAGTCACAAATAATTAACTAAGTTAAATTGCACCCATTTTTTAATCTTGTTATGAGAAAAAAAAAAAACCTGTCCTAAGAAGGGAGCATTGTTTTATGTTTGTAAATCTCTTCAAATTCAGATTAATAAAGAAAGACAATGTGTGTTCTATGTGTAATCTTTCAAGATATTATAGGTCATACAACCTTCAGGAGATTCTACTGTGTCCGGGGCAAAGGGTGAGGATTTAAAAGGAGACTATTACTGGAGCATCATTATGGGCGGTTTCGAGCGCACATACCCCCTTATTGGATCACAATGGAGAACTGCAGACCGGTGGTTTGAACAAGAGATGCAGGATTGGGCTGCGGAGATGGTTCAGACTTAAAGGCTAGGCTCACAACCAAAACGTCAAGGAATCCAGGCCGTTGGCATGCTGTCACTTCCTGCATGGGAGCGGGGATAAAGCAGTGGCTTTAGAACGAGCAAACTCACATTGAGACACTCATCTCTCCACTCCCTCATCAGCCAGATGTCTTGGTGCAAAAACTAATTTGATTTGTGTTTTCTTTCAAGATGAAAGTTAAGGTTAGAGCCTCATTGTTCTCCCAACATATGTTTGAAACAAAGAGCCATGAAAGAAAATTCTGTGCTTAGAGTGATCTAACTAAAGGAATGAGGACAGAGATCCTGGCATGAGCACTTTTAAAACTTCTCCAGGTAATTCAGACCAGTAGCTGTGTTGAGACTTATGGACCAAAGTATTAGAGGCTTTGGAAAATTTCCACGGGGAAGGAATCTATTGTGATAGGAGAATCCAGGTAATGGAATCGCCACTTTCTTTTTGCCTGGAAAGGAAGGCAATACTAGTTGATTAGATACATTGGTAGCTGTTACACTCCATGCCTCATATTAACCTTCTGTTTTCTAGTTCATGGAAAGACTGGGCTTTATAGGTATATTAATTGAATAATTTCTCAATGGAGCTCCATAATCTCTTGACAAGAACGAACAAACTCTAAATTGTAAATGACCTTATGAAGTACTTGGGCAATACCACAATTGTTCTGAAGCTACCTAGAAATTATTTAGCCTTCCATTGTTGGGACTAATGACTTCCGGAGGACAACAGATTAATAGATGTGCGCTTGTGTTAATATTACTGTCTTCTGTCTAATGGCTTGTTCATTAACTCATGACTGTGGTCTTAATTGAGGGCTGCTAATATGTAATGGTGGCGTTTTTAAAGCTAGTAGTGTGATCAATTGTTTCTGTATCTATTCCTGGAGGCTAATGGAGTTTTAGTTTTAAAAACTTTCATTAAGCCCTCCCCAGGGAAGCCCATTAGAGTCACCATCAGTCCTGGCTCTGAAGAGACACACTGTCATGGGGCATAGTCTCCCAAAGCAGACCATCTGACTACAAACTTCTCCCTTGCTAATGAAGTGACATGAACAAATGACTTTGATTTTCTAAAACCCAGTTTTCTCACCTGTAAAATGGGCAATAATAATGTAATATAGATTTTAGATGATCATGAGTTAGAAATTAGCATATGTATCCTTGAAATAATTGAACCTGAACCTACTTGTATTTGTTCGATTCACCAACCATAAGCTTCCAATTATTTCTTTTGAAGACAGAACATTCTTTGAAGCACATAGGTCTACCCAGGTCTAGTGTGAGATTAGCGAATTAGCCTTAATGACTTTCCACTTTTCAGAATGATGACACAATGATTTTGTATATTAAGATGCTGGATAAAGACAGAGAGGCAGATGGACACACTATGGAGGTCTGATCTGACAAACTCTTGGTGTGGGTAGACAATATGGAAGTGAACTGGGCTCTATAAATACTTTGCATACTAATAATATCTGTGCATCAGTTTGGGGGGGGGGAGTATGCTAGTGTTCTATCACTATGAAAATACCATAAAAAATCAACCTATAAAGAAAGGCTTATTTTGATTTTTAGGTCATTTGTTTATATTGATGACCCATCAGTGCTGTTGGCTTTGGTCTCTGATGAGGCCATGGATCTAGCAGGAGCATATGGAGAAACAAAACTGCCCAATTCACAGTTGTGAGATAGGGAAAAAAAGGAGGAAAAAGAAAGGACCAGGTCTCAGTCTCCCCTTCAAAGGCACACCCCAGCTGTCTAAAGTGGTCCCACTAAAGCTCGTCTCCTGAAGTTTCCACTACATCCTCACAGAACCACGCTGGGCACCAAGCCCTGATAGATAGGTGGGCACTGAAGGCACAGACTGCAGCAGTGAGCCAGCAGGACAGAGTCCTAACACCCAGAGATCAACTGCTTAGTCAGGGTCCAGCTGTTGTCTTCAGCACCTGTGATACCAACTGTAGAATATGCATTTACATGGTGAGGGGGTGCTATCCTTTATTTCCATTTTGCTTAAACTAAGAAATGCTTAAACATTTCTTAGTACTTGAAGAAAATCTGTTGTTTTAATCTGCACAGCTCTTGGGAGGTTTGTTCTTTTTACTTTAAGTAAATGCACAGGGCATTTATGTCTCATATGCATAATCAAGAAAATCTATGTGCAGGCAGAGTTTTCCTGTCCAGCAGGCACTCTCAAATAAACACACTGAGGCTTATATTAATTTCAAATGCTCAACCAATAGCTCAGAATTATTACTAACTAGCTCTTATATTTTTAAGTTTACCCATTTTCCTTATTTATGCTCTAGCACATAGAAGTATCTTTATTAGCAAGGCGTGTTCATCTCCTGTTCTCTCTGATTCTGGCTGGCAACTCCAGACTCCACCGTCTCTTCTCCCAGCATTCTCCTGGTCTAGCTCTCCTTCCTATCCTTATTCGTTTCAGCTTTGGCCAGTCAGTTTGTTTATTAAACAAATCACAGCAGCATATGTTCACACAGTACAACGGAATGTTCCATAGCAGGTATGTTTAGTGGGTGCCCTCTTTCCTAGCTTGGTGTGGAGGTCAGGAAGATACAGAAATACACTGTCTTGGAGACAGAGTAGAACGGATACAGAGAGAAGTCTTTTACCCACAGGACTGAATCCTTTCTTTTGGCATCTCGTATTTTCAGCAGAATGTGGATCATCCAGACACAACCTGCAAAAGAAAGAAAATAGACAGCTGTTTTTACCAACCTGTACTCTTTCACCCGTGTGCAGTAGATTCTTTTATCATTGGAAAGGGAAACGGAATAAGATGGTGGTAATGGCAGGGACACTGAGAGTTATGGGAGTCAGGAGCCTCATCTCAGTCACCATTAACCTGAAGAACCACATGCCTCCTGTGTGATCGCTAGACTTCAGTATCAGAGTGTGATCACGGAGAGAAATTATAACTCTTAAAGAGCCAGCCGCTCCGTGTAAAGGGACCCACGTGACTAGAAAGCTGCGGTGTGAAAATCACTGCCTTAGAGAAACAGAAAAACATCTTAGGTACATGGATGCATCCAAACTAAAGCAGTGCTTGCATTTGCTTTTATTCATATTTTTCTTTGAAGTCAATAGGCTACTCTTATGTATGCAATTTGGTACAATATGTTTTGGCACTTGAAAGATGATTGTATTTACCTAGTAACAACCAATATAGCCTATCATTTTCAATAATTATTTCATCATTTTTGGATAATATTCAGGCTTTAAACGAAAGCTATTTACCAGAAGAGCCCCTTATAAATATGCATTTGTAAATAGGGTTTCAGGAACTTCTCAACAAATAAACTAACATAAAAGGGCATCATTTTTTTTACCTTTTCAATCATGCTTAAGGACCTTAAATGTTAGTTTTTGTCCTTTAGGCACATGACTTCTGCATATTAAGAAGTTCAGAGGTTGGGGCGTAGCTTCATAGTAGAACACATGTGTGGATGAGACCTTGGGCATACACACACGAGCGCATGCACACACACACACACACACACACACACACACACACACTGTGTTTTCAAATTTTGTTCAAGTATGATGTGGATTAAGAAATACTCTGAATACTTAAAAGAAGAGCTATATGGATAACAAAATTCCATGTATTTGGACACATCATCCAGCTGTATAAGCAGAAATGACCAGATAGAGGAAATTCCATCTATGGACATTTTTGATATTGAGGATGTCTACTTGCAAAGAGGAAGAAAAGTCAGCAAAGCTTTTGTCTCTGTGTTAGGTTTCTTTGAGTTGCTTTTTTTTTTTTTTTTTTTTTTTTTTTTGCTTTAGTTCAAAACTGATTTACTGAATTCCTTTAAGGTGGGAGGCTAAGGAATCAGGCAAAGGATGAGGGGGGGACAGGACAGAATTTCCCACAGTTCCACAGTGCCTTGGAAACCAGGGAGAAGGACAAAAAGCGGGACAGTTCAGAAGCACAGAGGGAGTGTGGGTTGATCGAGTAGGACAAAGGGCCATTTCTCACCTGGAAGCATCCACCAACCCTGCTGGAACTGGAAATGTGAAAAACCAAGGTTTCGCTGAGCAGAACACAGGTGTTGGCAAGCAGAGAACTCTGCAAAGACTCAGGATTGCATGTGTAGCTGAAATGACAAACTTGAAGGCCAAAAGAGAACTCAAATTCCAAGAGAGGCTTATGCTAAAGAAATTTGCAAGATTTTGAAGCAATGTGAGGTGTGATGGCTTTAAAGAGATACACAGAAACCCTGAAAAAAAAAAAACTCGTGTGCTTTTTGGGGATGGAAAACAAAGACTAACTGTGGTCTTTGTTAAATATTGCAAAGTCACACCACACAAACCCAGGGACATTACTAAGCTGCCCATGAGAAACAATGGAGAACAGATATTTACACGATAGAAATTGACATTTTCATAGTCCTATGGTTAGGAAGTATGACACGGAGATGCTGGCATGGTTGGCTTCTTCTCAGAATCTCCTCTAGGCTTGCAAGTAGCCACTCTCTTGCTGTCTTCTGGGCAGGAGCTTTCCAAGCATTTCTTTTTACAATTCTCGACTCATTCTGGGTCTGTTGGTTCTACACATTAACCTAGACATTTCTCTAGAGGTTCAGTCCTGTCTTCAAACACAGTCATTCTCGGAGGTACTGAGAAGAAAGGAAGGCATCAGCATATGAATTTGGGGGAAAACAGTTCAGTCAACAGTACCAAATGGTCCCAAAACTCCTGCTCCTTTCTGTCCAGGTTTAGTGTATGACTTAATAGATTAGCCGTCTCCACCATAAACTTTCGCTTAGCAAATCCGCTTAGCAAAGGGCAGCATAACTTGCCGGCTAGGAGGCATCATCATGAGATCTGCAGTTCCTTGACATTTACAATGATCACTATGACACTTAATGTTTTTTTAGTAAGAAATCCTGGGACTGGAGAGATGGTTCGTTGTTTAAAGCTGTGCTGTTCTTACAGAGGACCTGAGCTGGTCCCAGTATCCATGTTGGGCATTTTATAACTGCCTCTAACTCCACCTCTCTTCTGGCTTCCTAAGATCCTCATGCCCAGCCCCACCCTGTAAACCGCTTTGGGGTGAGTTACTCAGTCTAGGGGTTGTAACCCACCCTGCAGTCAGCTATTCCATGGTCCCAGAGAGGCACTATCTGGAAGATAATGGGCTAGGAGACAAGAAGGAGGCTAAGCGGGGGTTCCTGTCAAAGCCTCAGTTTATTAGAGATGGGGTACAGCTTATATAGGGTAAGGAGTTGGGGGGTGGGCATAGGGGCCTGGGCTCTTGCTGCGTGGTTCACGTTGGCCACGTGGTTCGTGTTGGTCACGTAGGCCAGGAAGTCACAACTAGGAGATGACACACCTAGTTCTCTAGATAGTTTGGAATGTGGGGCGGGTTCCGCTAACAGATAGCTCTCCATTAACCGCCAATTTGGGTGTGGGGTAGGCTCTATCAATAGAATGATTCTTAACACAATTAGGGTGTGGGGTTCTTGCAGACTCCCCAGGGTGATGGTTCCTGTAATGATTTTAGGAGGAAATTGGCTCCTGACACCACCCCACCCTCCCACACACATATACACAGAGTTACATGTGAAATAAACTGTTTTTAAACTTTCTCATGTTACATTTCTTGTTTATTTCTGGCTGTTCATTTGACTCACAAGGAGAATAAACCTTAAGAAATCCTGATGCCTGGATCCCTTCATGGTAGCTTTTGATTTGATTATCCTAGGGCGCAGTTGATGAATTAACACCAAAATGAACATAGAAACAAAAATGTGTTGGCGATGGTTAACTCTAATGTGCCGTCAATTTTTTGTGAGCTTATCCGCTAACTGCCCTCCAAAAATCGTGTGCTGAAACCTTGGCTGCCAGCCTGTGGTGGCACAAGACTCAGGAGACAGGTGTTGGTAGAAGGAATTTAGGTCATTAGAACATGCCCTTGAAAGAGATTTTAGGTCCTTGGTATTTCCCTCTTCCCTTTCTTCCTTGAGATAAACAGCCTGTCTTTACCACACTCTCCACTGTGCCCCACTGGTCTGCCACAGCCCAAACACATAGGAGAGAACAAACATGGACCAGGAGCCCAAATCAACGTTCTTTTTCTTATAAAGTTGATTCTCTCAGGATTTTTTTCAGCAACAGAAAAATTACAAACACATCAATAACAACCATTTTAGATCATTAATTCTGGTGATGGTTTTCGCTAAAAGAGTTGTATGCCTACTTTGATCTGGGTACTTTTTTTTTTAATTTAAACATAATATGGCCCTGAAGAAAGTAAGTAAATATTCCTGTCACTTTCACACAAGAATTAGGATTTACTCACTCTTCATTTTGGAAGGGATCTTAGGAATTTCAGAATTATTTAGAGCCAGATTATTATAATTTAAATATTAAGTATCCTCAAAGGCTCATATGTTAAGAATACCTGTTGTATAAACAGTTAACATAATTTTCATGGTTTGCAGTCTTTTGCAATTCCTGTTGTCTCATATCTAGAACAGACCTTTCATTGAGTGTCTTAGTCAGGGTTCTGTTGCTGTGAAGAGACATGACCACAGCAGCTCTCAGAAGGAAAGCATTTCATTGCTGTTGGCTTACGGTTCAGAGGTTCAGTCCATTATTATCATGGTGGGAAGCGTGGCAGCATGCAGGCAGATGTGGTTCTATAGAGGTAGCTGAGAGTTGTTCTACATCCAGATTGGTAGGCAGTAGGAAGAGAGACAATAAGCCTGCCTTGGCATTTGAACTCCCAAAGCCTACCCTCAGTGATACACTTTCTCCAACAGGGACACACCTCCTAATCCCTGTCAATTAGTAACACTCCCTAAAGACAATGTATTCAAATCTACGAGCCAATGGGACCATTTTTATTCAAACCTCTGCATGGAGCAAACCTTTCTTTTGCCCCTGGGTTTTTAACAATGGCTTTATGATCCTCACAAATGAGCTAGTGAACTGGAAGTATTCAGGATGAACTTCCAAATAGGGCTCTAAGATACTGAGGACCAAAGTTCCACATTGCTGGGTTTATTTTGTTGTCAAAAATCACTTAACTTTACATATGTTACATGTTCTGTACTCAAAAAAAAAAAAAAATGGCAAAAGTGAAAGCATTTACTCTCTCTCTCAGACTCACTGAAGAGTTTTAGAAATTAAAAATTGTCAGTTATGTTTGAATGTTTGACTCTTAATTAACCAGGTCATTCTTATTGCCTGTAGACAGACAAACAAACAGAAAACAAAAATAAACAAACAAAAGAAAACAAAAGCAACACAGCTCAAAAAGAAAGCCCCCCCCCCAAAAAAAAAACCTTTGCTGTGTTAACCTTTAACTTTCTGAGAACTAAAATTTGTATAATGGTGGTTGGACAATACTAAGTATGTTGACATATGTTTGGTAAGATTTAAGTAGGAAATAAAGATTTAGTATGAGCTAATATTGTGCCTAGATTGCCGGGACACCCAAAAGACCACCATGGAGACCAAGTCCTATATGTAAAAGCAAAGAGCCTTTATTCTTATTCAAATTTGAACTCGGACTCACTGTGTGTCCAAATGCATTGGCATGGTCAGAGAGCCCTGAGCTCAGTTGGGGTGGGGCTTTTATAATAGTAGAGGTAGGGTGAGGGATTTCTAAGGTTCAGGACCCCTGATTGGGTGACATTTGTCTAGGGGTACCCTGGTGAAAGGGGATGGGTGTGTGCTGGGCTAAGGTACATCAGGGAATCTTACCTATAATGGGTGGAATGTTAGTTCCTTTGGAACTTTCAATACTCTCCCTTTGGATGGTCTACTCCTGGTTGGTCTTAGTGTGTGATTTTTCCTGGAACCAGGTAACCTGAAACTCTGGTCTCTATTGAGCTCGTAATGGCTGAGCCCTACACTACTTTGCTTTATTTCATCCTAACTGCAATCTGACTGTAAACTTCCATTTGAAATAGCTGAGAACTCTGAATTCTGTTGGCTTCTGAGACAGTTGTAAACATCAAACTTGTGTCCTAACACTTAATAAAAGCTCTTTCCGTGGCCACTGTGGAAGGCAGAATCTTAAAGTGGGCTGTGAAATCCTCCCTCTCTGCCATGCATCCCAGAATACTTTCCAGAACTATGACATGATGGCATTAGTCCCAGGTCCCATCACGCTTACAAGAGATCGTGATACAGCCTCTGAGAGTAAGATGGTGGCTTCAACATGGGATGGAGAATTTGAGCGGCCACAGGTAGAAATGACTGATCTAGAGGTGGGACAGCCTAGTGAGCCACTGCACAGTTGAGTGGCTCTATGTAGCAATTACATATTAGATGTTTTAGAAGGAGAAAGATGCTTAATGTTTTCATGATGAAGAAATGATATATATTTAAGGACATGGGTGTGTCTAACTTGATTTTAAGCACAGAAATTACCTGGTGTGAGTAAAAAGGAAACACGGAACAAACCCACTTTGCAGTTTATTGGGGTGTGTGTACAGACCTGGTGAGGTTGGTATGGAGAGAGAGAGAGAGAGAGAGAGAGAGAGAGAGAGAGAGAGAGAGAGAGAGAGAGCGCACAGGGGTGGGGAGGGAGAAGTAGGAAGAAAAGAGCTGCCTCTTTGGGGAAAAGATAGAAAGGAAGGGACTCAGACCACAAACAAAGATCAGCTTGCCTCAGTGGATGGGGGGAGGAAGTGGATGGCGCTTCTCTCTTAAAGGGGGCAGGATAGACCATTACATTCCCATTTCTTTTTTTATAATAAAAAGGTGGGAGGTAGGCGCAACAAGTTAAAGGATTTGTGGCAGAGGATTCTCAAGATTGCTTCCTGCTTATTTGTGGGCATCATCTTAGGGGGAACCTGAGAAAGCTGGATGCTAGCCACATCTTGGGATAGCTGATCTCTTTGTTCCTGTCCAGTGTTTGTAGTATGGAAATGTCTGGTGTCTCTTACACCTGTTTAAGGTGTTGGCAGAACAGAGGACAAAGTTAAATTTAGGAAAAACAATTTAGGACCAGGAAATTGAGAAAGGGTGTATCTTGACCTGTTTAAGGTATATCCTTCAGTTCAGCTCCCTGGAACTCACAAGAATTCTTTGGGTTTGTGAAAATTTAAACAGCAGTGTATTTATCTCACAATGACTGTAACATATTTTTTGCATAATGAAAATATTTTTAAAACTATGGAAAGCAGCATGAGAGGGAAATTTGATAACTTGTATTTGTCCTCACACCTTTACAACTTGCAGGTACATACCTTAATAACTTGTATTTGTATTTTACTGAAATGTGTTTGGTGAGGCTGTTCTTTTAAACTGACAAAACTTTCAGTTGTCAAACTCCATCTTTGATCTTTGAGAAGAATAAAATTTTATTTGAGTTATTGATTTAAAAACTACAGACAACTTACTTGGTTGGCACCTAGAGCTACTCTTTGTTGGGGTCCAGTGCTAGCCACCACCATAAATTATTTCTCAGGACCAGATCCCAACATAAACTATCGCTCTCTTGACTGGCGTGGAGGCATAGGAAGAAAGACACAACTCACGTGGCTTTATCGGGAGGGAGATGCTCCATGATCCCTCATGTAATCCTAAGTTCACATCCTGAGAAATTCCTCTCATATATTCTCCAAACAGCTTTATATATCAAAACATAAACAGAGGGGGGAAATCATTAGCATTCTGTTTCCTAGGAAACCAGGTAAATAGCTTCTAGTCATGTCCAGCTCTACCTGAGTCTCCTCTGTCACGTCTTCCTGTTCTGTATGCTAGCTCAGTCAGGTAGGCTGAATTAGCACCTCTTTTTCAGGCATCCTCAATATTACAAAGAAAGGAGCAAAATAACATCCTGACCTTTTGTCAGGTTAGTGACAGCCTGTCTGGAAAGTTATGTGACCACTTCAAGTGTGGCCTATGACTTTAGAGCCTGACTGCCCTACCATATAAAAATATGGACCTACAACTCTCCAGGGTCCTCCATGGTCACTGAGGATCGTATTTGCCATTTGCTGTTTAGTGCAAGACCTGCCAGGCTCCAGAAAAATCCTGTGGGCTAATAAATCTGTATGAAGACAAGCCTACCTTGACCTGAGCAGCCAGGCTGTGGATTCCAGTGGTTCTCCCCACTGTCTGGTGAACTTCAGTTTTTCCCAGTGGTCAGAGCTTGGCAGTTGAAGCGAATTACAGATGGACGTTGTTCTGTGCCCATTTGTCTTCTGTCTTCTTTGGGGAAATAGAGTGCAGCTGCTAGGAGCCAACCTGTCTCTTTTTGTTATGAATTTTTTTAATAATTAAATATTTAAATGCCATATTCCCCAGATCTCTGAGCAGCTGAGGGCTGTTTATCAGGTATAACTACAGT
Source organism: Microtus ochrogaster (assembly GCF_000317375.1). Classification (NCBI taxonomy): domain Eukaryota; kingdom Metazoa; phylum Chordata; class Mammalia; order Rodentia; family Cricetidae; genus Microtus; species Microtus ochrogaster. The sequence continues at coordinate 1,051,730 of NW_004949149.1, forward strand.
ATAAAATGTACCTGGAGGGCTGAGTCCAAGCTTGACTGTACTGATTCTCAACTTAACAGGTAAGATTTATACTTGTAAAAAGGCAGCAAGAAGAAGAAACTGCTTGCAATAGAAGGTTAATGGCAGAACTGACACTAGTAGAGAACAGCTTCATATATTTTAGATCAGGGTTGGATTACATATATAGTATTTTTTTGTAAAAGACTTAAAAGGACATATCAATTTAAAAACATGTGACTTATTGTTTTGTAGTCTGGAATGAAACACAATGAACAGACAATTGTAACATTCAACAGTAAACATAGTGTATTTAAGTCACATGTATGCACATAGACACACAGAGTGACCAGGAATTGGGCAAAATGGGTGCTCTTGGAGAGCCCTACCAAAGGCATGCCACTGCACAAAACATACATGTAACAGAGTCAGCACCAGGGAACCAGGCAGGGAATACCTCAGTAAAGATGGCAGAACCTGGTCATGTGACCTGACTCTCAGTTAAGATGGCAGTGAAGTCACCTGACCTCAGTCAAAATGACAATGGTCACATGTTGTATGGAAAAGCCATGATTTTTTTATCTGCCAGGGTTTTAAACATAATAATAAGAGAGACATAGAGGCGTTATCTGCCCTGTTGCTGAGCTGCTATGCCATAAGCTGTGGTGGGGTACAAAGGCTGGAAATAAAAACAGGTGCCTTGTGGATCTGACCAATCTTGTTGGCAGCAGTTTACAGGTTGGTGACTGATAGTTTGAGGATTTATACCATAGCTGCAAATGTGAAAACCTGCAAAAACACCATAAGGCCTGTAGAAGTGTGTCCTCTCTCCATAGGCTGGGTGTGAAATGGCGGCGAACACCACAGGGCTTGTAGAAGAGCGTCCTCTCTCCATGGGCAGGTTGTGAAATGGCGTTGAGCACTTCAGGTCTTGTAGAAGAGCGTCCTCTCTGTAGACAGGTGGGGTGCTAAAGCATGATTGACTGGTCCAGGCAACTCAGCAACCCGAAAGGCTCACGGCAGGGACCATTTACGAGTGATCCAAAAGAAAAGAAAAGAAAAGAATAGAGACACTCGGGAGGCAGAGGCAGGTGGATCTCTGTGAGTTCGAGACCAGCCTGGTCTACAGAGCTAGTTCCAGGGCAGGCT
>NW_004949149.1:1052975-1078764 GCF_000317375.1 Microtus ochrogaster
CATGCTTAATCTCGTATGCCGTCTTCTGAAAAAAAAAAAAAAAAAAAAGAATAGAGAAAAGAAAAGAATAGAGAAAAGAAAAGAAAGGAGAAAGAAAAATCCGAGAGACCCTGGACCCCCAAATCAAATGTACTGCACAGTGTCTGCTAGTGCAAGAGGACCAACCCTGGGTCATCCGGTCACGTTTTTAGCTATGGAAAGCAACCAGGGATGGATCTCAGCGAAGCGTTCAACTGTAGCTGTGAAGGCTGTGGTTGGGGGCTGGAAGGGGAAAACTCACCACCACAGCTGCTGGTGTGTGTAGAGGTCAGGCAGAAGGAATGCAGAGCTGTTGTAAAGAAACCTGGTTCCATGTTTCCTCAGTTGGCCCACCCGCAGGTGTGACAGAACTTGGAGAGCCTGGCCGAGTCACAAGCACCAATGTAATGGTTTAAGTAAACCGGTGCTGTTCCCCAGGGGCCACAGTGGCAGTAATGCTACAGGTCCCTGAGTGGCGGCAGTGGACAGTGGGCCATGAGACCACACCTCAGGTCCCCGAGTAGTGGCAATGGAGCAGCAGATCCCAAGACCATGGTGGGCCACAAAGGCAGCCAGTCCCAGGCAGGGAACCACCAACCTACCTGTAGGCAGTGAGGGCCAGTGGGTCCTAGGCAGGGAGCCACGTGATGGGTGAGAGACAGAGAGCAGCAACTCCCAGGCAGGGAGCTGTGTGGTGGGTGTGAGGCCAAGATGGAAAGGTATGCTGTGCAGAGTGAGGATGGATATTTATTCAGTGGGTTATGGAGGGGAGAGAAAAATGGGGAAGCAGAGAAGGGAGAAGAGCAGAAAGAGAGAAAGAGAAATGGAAGGGAAGTGGAGAAGTGGGGAGAAGAGAATGAGGCAGAAGCTGCCTCTTCAAGGGAAAGAATGAGCTCAAACTTCAGGCAGGCAGGAAGATCTGCCTGCCTCAGCCAATGAGGGTGGGGAGTGGGGTGAGCAGGGCTTATCTCTTAAAGGGACAGGACAGACCATTATAAGCACCTTTCAGGGCTGGGTTGTAGTTTAGTAGCACAACAAGGAAAGCCCAGGGCATTGTCCCCAGCACCACAAATCAATGTGCAATATATTGATGCCTACATATGCCAAAATATCACGTGACTGAAACTAATATTCACATATCGTGTATACTGATAGTTTCTTATCAGTTTCATTAAGTCTGTTTTAAATTAAAGAGAAAAGATAAGTATCTTGAAAACACATTGACCTGCTCAAATAAGATTGTAAAAGGGAATGAATTTTTCTCTGAAGACAAATATCTATTGTTTGAGAAGAATTTGCTGCGTGAGAAGAATTTGGTAAAAAGAATTTTATTTATTCTTTGTGTTTTTTATATCATACATATTGAGCCCATTCATTTCCCATTCATTCATTCCTCATAAAAAACCCACTTCCAATAAGATAAAATAGGTTGTTTTTGTTTGTTTCTTTGTTTTTTGAGACAGGGTTTCACTGTGTAGTTCTGGCCATCCTGAACTGCACTTTGTAGACCAGGCTAGCCTCAAACTCACAGAGATCCGCCTGCCTCTGCCTCCCAAGTGTTGGGATTAAAGGTGTGCACTACCGCCACCTAGCATAAAATAAAATAAAATTTAAGAGAAAAAAGAAAACAGAAAGGAAAAATCTTGCCATGGAAGCTGTAGTATGACAGTGTGTCATGCCATAAACCCTTTTGTCCATTTATCTTTACTGGCAAGTGTTCATTGCACAGAGTCCTTGGTCTGATCTGAGGCCTCTGATTTCTGCTATGCTATTGATGCTGGGTCACAATTGGAACTCCTCTTGGTTTTCCTGTTGTTGCCCTGTGTCATGAAGATTCTACAGCTTTGGGCCTGTGGGTCAGGTTCCTTCACATGCTCCAGTAGATCATAGATGGGATGGATGTTGAGGCAGGTCAACTAATAACCCTGAGTTTGGGCCTGGGTAGTTGCAGGATTGGTCAGCCCCCCCCCCCCATCTCTTGCCTGTCTTTACCACCAGGGTGAGCTCTCCAGCTTCGCACTGGCTAATCACCTCTTGCAGCAATGAGCAAGGGACAGGGACAGTTCTCTACCTTTCAAGTCCTCAGGGTCTGCTCATCCACGCCTACAACTTCAGGGCCAGCTCTACTGTGTTGCCCAGGCAAGGTGTAGGGGCCACTCTCCCAAATGCTACAATTGCTGAGGGTCAGGGACAGCTCTCCCATTCTTATGATCCTAGGGCCAACTTCTACACTTGCATCAGGCACTGAAGGGTGGAAGGAGGGCCTTGTGTGGGTTTTCCTGCCAGATGATCTCCAGTTTTCCCCTCCATTTCATCTCTGCTCATCTAGAGGAGGTTGCTCCTTCCATGTCTACCAGCACAGAAATGGACCAACCTGAGGTCCGGGAAATGCAGTCAGGGACACAGACTCTTGACAGCATGACCTCCTTGGCTGGCTCTGTATCCCCAGCACAGCCCATTGCCACGTGCTTAGTGACCTACTCACCAGTGAAGATGCAGCCGTCTTTGCCCCTGGGACAGCAGCATCCATGTTCTGTAGAAGATGTACTAGCTTCTGGAGTCTTCCTCTGTGGGTTTGATCCTGATTGTGCTATGTTCACCTATTGGAGTCCTATCCCGGCCGTTCCTTAAAGCTTTGAAAGTTAGCAAAGTAGTCTTCAGGGAGCTTCAGGGAGTCAGGCTTCCCCCCCTGCCTGCTAGGATAGGCTATCATATCAAAGTTAACTACCTATGTTTATCATTTCAAAGTTAATGTATGTGAACCTTGAATTTGTGGGCTTGACAGAGGGCTAGAAAAGACAGGAGAGCAATTTGCTTTATGTGAACTTAGAGGATGAGCGAGACTGCTCAGAGTGTGGGCTTGCATCAGGTCACACACGTCACTGGTCTCCCTTGATGTGCTGTCATAAACCCCTAGACAGAAGCCAGGAGGGACTTGAGTGTATTGTCGGGTCAACATTTCTTTTGTTGCTGTTTTCGTTCTGGGAAAATTTCAGGAGAGGCAGATTGAAGATACTCAGTAGGAAAAAAAAAATGTTAATAAGACCAAAAAAGGAAAAACTGAATTCCCAGGGAAGACCGTTAATTCTCAGGAGGCATGACATGGTGAGGAACTGGAACATTCCAAATGCTGTGGTAACAGCCATGGCTCCATATCTGCTTCAGCCAGAGGCCTAGAGGCCACATCCAAAGTTTTTCAGGACTGTGTTGTCAGCTGCACACTCCTGCACTCTCCCACATTCCAGCCCCTCTGTGTTCTCAATTCCTCTGCCTTCCATCTGGTTCCCTGGCACCTCACTCCTTACTGCCTCTCTGGAGCCCAGGACAGCCCCAAGGTATGATGGGGGCACAATAGAATCAGTGACTTACACTATTTCGTTAAAAACGCCAGCACAAAGACAGAAAGGCAGAGGCTCGGAGCTCCCAGAAGGCTTTAGGGTGATTCAAATGCTTGCCCCAAAAGTCTTTCCTGATTTTTTGTTGCCTTGGAAGAAGTCTATAAAGAAAAAGTTCCAATTATGTAACATCATGACCTTATCCATTTGGGGGCCCAATCTCCTCCAAACCTATTTAAATCAAGTCCCTTGCTCAGGAGCCTAGCTATCACCTTGCACCCTTCTGCTTCGCTCTGCTGTTCCTTGCTGAAAAATCCCTGAGTGCCATTGCTCTGAGCCCCATTGCTCTGAGCGCCATTGCTCTGAGCGCCATTGCTCTGAGCGCCATTGCTCTGTGGCCTCACCTGATAGCCACAGGGAGAGTCTTCGATCTTCTCTTTGAACACTCTCTGCAAACACTCGCATTTCCATCGAGGCACTTGCTATATTGTTCTTGAATGTTTTCTATTTGTCCCAGCCACTAGACAGGGAAGCCCCACGGAGAAGGGCGGACTCCTATGCACTGGCCAAACACCATTCTCCATGCAGCAGTGGGGATGTGAGGAGGACACATGGCCTGTAAGGAAAGCTGTGCCACAACATCCACTGTGCCAACTCATGCTTCATGCTGGACAAACCTACACTTTGCCTTTTATTATCAAAATAAATATTATTTTTTTATTTTGATTTTCCGTGTCTTCCTGTACTCCTCCTCTCCCTCCCCAACACACATACACAGACTATAACAAACCAATTCATGGTATCTTTAATTTTTTATGTATGTCGCTTGGAATAAAGAACCTTCCTTCATCTATAGCTTATTCATATTTATAAGGAATAATAAAAATCACACAAAATAGGAGTTTAGTGGACCATGTTTGAATTGCTAATATTATTCTAACTTTGTCTCTCTCTCTATGCACATACTATGGATTAAATCAACTATTTTATGCAGTCCTATGCATGTTGAGTCGCACCAGATTCTGTCACTTTTCACTTTTTCAATACAAGTATTTCCCTTTTGAGAATGTTTTCGGAAGTCAGTATTTTGCAAAAGAAGGCGAATAGCTTGTGCATATGTGTGTGTATGGGTTACACATATGTGAATACCTGCGATCTATAGCCTTCATTGTCAGTTAGCTATAAAGAGAGGAACAAGGAACAAGGCTATACTTAAGGACAATCGCATATAAGGTGTGTGTGTATATGTGCATGCGCACATGTGCGCGCGTGTTCCATGATCCCTAACACATCTTCCCCATCTTTCTGAGGGTAGCTGATGGTTCTCAGATAATGAGACTGAATGGTGAACTTGGCGAGAGAACAGTCAAGCAGCTACCAAGGAAGGGAGCCTTCCTCCAGGCGCTCCGACCTGTGTTCCTTCTGCACATCATGCCCTTGTCCGCTCTCTCAGCATCTCTCCTGTCAGTGAAGTTTGCTCACTGGTAAACAATCTGGCAATTTAATAACTGACACATTGTGCAAGTGATTGAACTGGATCTGTCATAAGAAATAGTCTCAAGCTGGGACTTAAATGGCATGCTCTGCCCAGCACGTGACTTTCTTCAGACAGGGAGACTGTGTTAAAGATCCATGAGCCAGAAAAGCTGGATGAAGCTTTTTGACATGACTAGGTATTGTCATGTAGCCACTTCCTTTCTTGGGACCATTGACGTGTTATACTCAGGAGTATGAGAACCACAGGGACTCACAGGTCTGAGCTTCCAAAGCAGTTTTGTTAGAACGGCCTCAGGAAACATTTTCCACGGCATACTTCTAGTCTGTCCTTCCTTTCCCATCCGTCCCTGCTGACACTTGCTCTCCAGCTGAACAGGTCACAGTTTCGTGTAGCCCTGTATTCATTTAGCCACCTCGTCTCATTTTTATTTCAAAGGCCTTTACATCAGTCTTATTTGGCCTTGCTGCCTTTTCTCTTGTGTGAGAAAGATGATCTCTCTCTTTCTTTTCCTTAGGAGAACTAGGCTCAGTAGCTACATATTAGATTCAGAAAATGCAGTAGCCAGGATGAGAAGGAATAATTTGAAAATACCCCTACAACTCTAGTGGAAAACAAGGGTAGATAACACCCCTCTGTAAACAGGTATGTCTAACTATCCAAAGGGTTCGCGTTCACTTGGAACAGTCATGTGGCAAGCTTCTCCTGGGGACAGGGTTTTGATCCTTTTCCCATTGAGTGAGACTTACTTTTCAAATTCATCCAGATGTCACTGTCCTATCACAGGGCCCAGATTTCACAGGGACGGGATCTCCTAGAAGGAGCTTGGGCCTTGGCTCTTGTTCAGAGAACAATTTATTTACCATGAGTGAAATCAAGTTCTCCCTACCTTTCCATCTCCCTACCTTTGAAGCTGTTTTTTTGAGGAGATAAGAAGGTGACTCACTTGTGTTGCGGACCTCTGCTTCCGATGAGAGATGGGTGAGGGTAATCGAGCTGCCGCCGTTCCTATTACAACAGAGCTGTGTACTGGAAAAGCCAGGAAGCCTTGGGACTGTAAAGGCAGCTTTATTGCAAGGCGGTGGATAGCAGGGAGCTGCTGTTTTCATTGATGATTAACTCGCAAGTTGGAACTGACATGAGAACAAGAAAACAGAAGCCCAGGACCTGTGTGAAGCTTCTGCCCAAGTTTCCATTTAGAAGTCACATAGGAAATGTTTGTTTTTCTCCGTAGATTCGCACCAGTGTCCTTCCGGAGCACAAGGATCCCCCTCCAGAAGTTGGGGTAGGTGCTTTTTATAATCCAAAGATAGACATGCCATTTGTAAGTGAATGGTTTGGATTTTTCTCGGACTTCCTGCCTGCCTGACAAAAGCGGTCAAGTCACCAGGCCGTGACTGTTTGAGGAGTCACCTTGTTTTGTTGCTCAGTTGAATCGAATCTGTCTCTTGTCTCTTGAATAAAAGTAATTCTCTCTCAAGCGGGTTTTTTATTTAGTTTAGATGGTGAGAGAGAAGCCTAGACACTCCTGCAGGCAGCTGAATTGCAACTGTAAGCCAGCGATCCTGGACTCCTTGGGGCTAGGGAAATTACAGGTGTGAGCAAAAGCGCAGGAGCTATTCAGACAGGAAGCTTCTTCCGGCTTCCTAGGATGTGAATCAGGCAGCAGGCTGCTGTGGCTTTTCAGCTCAGCATGAGCCCCACGGGGTTAACACTCCTGAAGAGCTGCAGCTCTCACCCGCTGAAGGTGAAAGAGCTAGGAGGTACTAGGGGCCCTAGTGTTTTCTGCTTAAACCAGGCCAGAGCTGGTGGTGGCAGAATCTGAATAAACAGCCCTGCAAGGCGAATCCCCAAGGCCACTACCTGAGAGAGGAGTAAAATAAATGACAGAAAGCTTATTTAGAAGTCATTCAGGAACCGTCATCCTTCTTCCATTGAGCTTGAGGAGCGTGGGCAAGGTGCCGTTCATTTCCTCTCATTGAAAGCAGCCGCTTGACAGTGTGCCAAGGGAATATTTCAAGCACACACTGAAGGGCAACTTGCCTGAGCAGAATGCCAGCTCACAGAGCATCTGCTAGTACAGAGGAGAAGGAACGATGGGGTGCTGTGTTCTTTACCCTTGTTCCTCTCAGGGGCTTCTGGCTTCTCAGAGAAGAGAGGACATGCTTCCATGGACTAGTGCAATCTTCACTTTGGTTTTTCTGCCTATATCTTGATCCTGTCGCAGGACTTCCTGCCCCTGCTGGTGTTGGTGGGTTCTCAGACCACACAAGCTATTTGTACTTTAGTTCAGAAAGGGCCTAGCAAGTTCTCCCCAGCCAAGGAAGATCCACAGCGGAGGCCTTTGCTGAATCTCTGGCTGCTCTGTCTTTGCACTTTCTGGCCTCCTGTCCACAGTCATATTCAGCCTCCTGCAAATGAAGTTCCGGGGTAGGGGGGGGCATGCTCTTACCACACCCAGACTGCCTTCGTAAAATCCCAGAACTCCAAAAAGTTTGGCTATTGATATAGTTAATGCAGTGTTTTATTAAAGAGTTCCATTTATTTGTTGAGGTTCAAGGAGTGAGCTAAACTTTCTGCTCTAACTCCGCCTCCCAGGCTGCTCCTGTTTTCCGATGCCCACATGTTTTAGATCTAACGTCTTGACTTAAGTGCACAGACTTCTTCGTTATGTTCTTGTTGTCGATGCATTTTATTTATTTTTAATATTGAGCCTCTGATTTTATGTTTCTGCCCGTCTTCCCACTTTTTTCCATGACAATCACATCTCTGTAACGCCAGTCAGTGCAGTGTTTCACATCTGTCCCCATCTTACTCTCAAGCTGTGACATGGAGGAGTAGGGGACAGAGGCTGCACTGGGTTAGCCCAGGTGAGGGTCTGACCCTCTTTGCTGGTTTGGACACCTGCCAGAGTCCTTAGCACGGCTAATACAGAAATTCTAGCTGCCCAGTGAAGATGACTCAGAGGACCCTGTGTGTTTTCCCTACCATGAAGGATGTGGCTCAGGGTCAGCTCTGTCACTGTCCCACCCCACTCCCACCCTGTGCTCCTACTGCTAGGATTCTTTCTAGGCACGTGGGTACCAATGCGTCAGCTTCTGTGTTACTTGCTTGACCCATGTGACCTCCTATGCATTTACTACGTACATCCAAGCCCCACAGGCATCTTCACTGGTGTGTCCTCTCTTTGGTTCAGCCAGCTCTCTACTGCCCCTTTATACAGAACCCAGTGACATTCAGCGTTAGATTGCCCATGATCCCCAGAGGAGAGCATCCTGCACCCTTAAAGAAGGAAGACAGTTTTGGTTCCTCCAATCTTTACAAGTGACCTGTTTGTTTAGGACAAAACTCTACTGGCCTTGGGCATAGACATACTTGGAGAACATTCTTGGAGAATAATTAGGAGATAGACCCAGCACCTCAGCAGGACACCTGAAACTCTAGTTGTCTTTACACTTTTGTTAATGGGATGTCTTTGGGGGTAGATGAATGGTAATTCTGTTTAACTTTCTTCCCTTTGAGCACTTTCCTGGGGGCCATGGTTTCTAATGGAGGTTCCCTGACCCTGAAATAGGGTACATTTGATATTGTGTCCCCTTCTTTGGCAAAAACTCAGCTATAATTTTTAATCCCAAATAAAAGACTTAGTTGAGATTCTGTGACGTGGCTGTGGTACCATCAGCCATTCAGTGTGCATGAAATGACAAGGGGACCTAGAAGCAGTCAGTTCGCATCTTTGTTTTACTTTGTTTTCTTTTAATCTTGAGAAATGTTCCCAGTATCATAAGCACACAAAAGGAATTTAAACACCAGACTGTCCCCCATTTTCTGCTTCTGATTTCCTATTCCTCATCTTCATATGTGGAGAAGTAAGATGTTGAATTCAGGTCACTGCACTGCTTCTGGTTAGAGAACATGAACTGCCTGGAGACATGCTCGATATCCTGCCCTGTATGTATCGAGAAGAACTGAGTCCTTAAAGGAGAACCTAGAAATAGTTCCTGATTAGACAACAAGAGAACAAAACTGCTAGTAATGAAAATTTAGGTATTAGATTTCGGTATATTTGCACACCCCTAAGCACTGTATTTGTGGCAGAAAAACTTTTTTTTTTTTCAGAAAAGACTTCTCAACTTTGCCACTCCAGTATTTCTAGGTTAAGGCCTATATTCCTTATTAAAATAATCAAAGAGCATTCCTTGTTGGTCTACTAACTACTTTCTCTTGTTTTTAGAGCCATAAGAGAACAAATTATAGAGGAAGCAGAGAAGAGTCCAGAAATGATCATACTAACATGGGAAAAGCTTGCATGTTTGATGATGTCAGTACTTAAATAACTTGTTAAGCATGATCACTAAACCAGTCGCACACAGAGAAAAAATTACATTGGACTAAGTCATGTCATTCTGAATAGCGAAGATTTCTCACACGTTGCTCACCTGTGAAGGGTCACTGTTTAATACACATCCCATCCATCTTCAGGATATTTATTGAACACTACTGAAGGGTTTGAGAGGTTAAACTATTGGCCAATAGTGCTAATAGAGACTCTGTCCTTATAATGTACTAAGAACACTTATCCCGACATAAGCTGTATTCCCTGGGATAGCCACAATTGTGTTCTATGTATTTTTGAGCATCCTTAAACAACATTTACTGGATGTATTCAAGACTTTTCCTGGTAGTTTAGTCAAATAGATGCCAATTTGTGCCCTTAGGCCTTTTAGACTGTATTCATAACAATAATTATTTAGTAGATGACCTATCACAAAATACTCTTTAGGCTTGGGGTTATTCATAAACTCTTAGTAACCTCTATCTTTTTCTTTATGATTTTTTTTCAATATGAGCAGTTCTTATTATGGAGTGAGACACCATGCAACCATATTGTTATGGTCGACAGTAAAAAAAAAAATACCCAGGCTATAAAATTGTACATATACATATGGCTTTATAAGAAAAGTCAAAGCATCTTTTACAAATGCACTTAATCTGCAATGTAGCTGTGTCCAGCCAAACTTAAATGAGTAACAAGCAAGTTTTTTTTCACATATGGCATTTAAAAAAAAATAACTAGTAGCTATGTTTTAAAATAATTTAAAGAAACAGACTAAATTAATTGTATTTTATTTAACTCACTATATGAAAAATAATATTTTAAAAATATGCTCAATATAAAACAAAGTTATACTCTGTGTTTCTATTTTCCATGCTGAGTTTTCTAAACCCAGTGGACAATTTTACGTTTTATTGATCCCTTCCCTTGGAATAGTCACATGTTAAGCTATTGAACTAGTAGCAAAGCAAAGTGGATAACAGTTCCATGCTGCTCTTGGAAACTGGGAGGGGAACTACCTAACTAGTGGATAAAGGACTGTCCTCTGAGTGAGAGCCTGTGAGACAAGCCTTCATGACGGAGCTCTGCAGATTGTGGCATTGTGGTGGTTCTGTGCCTCAGCCAGCTTTCTCAATAGTAATCAGGAGAGCCACTGTGGACATACAGTACCAGGTTTCAGATCTGGTGAGCTGTCTGTCTACATCATGCTCCCAGTTCCTACAGAGCACATCAGGATAAACTTTTGGCCCCACATTCCTGTTGGAGGAGGCTGCTTATTTGTTTCCTGGCTGCCGAGAAACCGAAATAATCACACAGAAATGGTTTTAATTAAATAACTACTTGGCCTATTAGCTTTAGCTTCTTATTGGCTAACTCTTACATATTAATTTAACCCATTTCTATTAATCCGTGTATCACCACGTGGCTGTGGCTTACTGGCTAAAGTTTTGGATTCTGTCATTGGGAGGGCTACATGGCTTCTCTCTGACTCTGCCTTCTTTCTCCCAGAATTTTCCTGCTTACCTCTATTACCTGTGCAGGCCCAAGACAGTTTCTTTATTAACCAATGGTATTCACAGCATCCAGAGGGGAATCCCACATCACTTCCCCTTTTCTGTTTAAATAAAAAGGTAGGTTTCAACTTTAAAATAGTAAAATTATATAAACAGTTATCAAGCAAGAATTACAGTTACAATATTTATATCTTTTATCTTTTATCATAACTAAGGAAAACTATATTATTACTATCTATTCTTCAACTCCACCAAAGACTCCAGAAGGATACAATATTACCTAAATAAACAGGAAATGCATTATAAGCAACTTCCAAAACTCTAAAATTGACAGAGACATCTTGCTACCTGGACAGTCACCCAAAGTTCTTCTGTACCAATGGGGTACCCATCTTCAGCCTACAGGCCCATTAGTATCAACAGACTTCTCCGTGAAACAGGAAATTTCAAAGATAGTTCCGCCTATATTGGCAGTTTGTCAGTCACTTTTTTTCTGTGTCCTGCAGAATGTCTGGCAGACTCTTTCATGAAGCAGGAACCCTGAAGGACATCTCACCTTTAGGCAAGTTCAGCAGTCCTCTCTCTGTGAGTCCTGCATGTCCAGTTCATCAAGGAGTCCAGGCAAGAGCAGTTTCTTGCCCAAATGGCTAACCAACTCCATGAGGAGCCTCTTCAATGCCCATCATCCTCTTGAAGTAGATTGGTGCTGCCAGGAGCAGATGTGTCCTAAATTATTAAACATTTTAAATGCCATATTCTGTAGTCTTTGAAAGGTTTGAAGAATGCCTATCCACCTGAAATATATCTCTGAATATATCTAGAAAATCTAACTAACATGACTACAAGCTTGACTATTATAGATAATTATCTATTAACCTATATTTCTTAGTAATACATTACATTTCTAAATGAGCTGCACAAACACAATACCTTAATCAAGATCAGAAATACATATACACAGTATAACAAAATTAACCTTAAACTTGTATCAATAAACCATGATCCATACCAATGCAAATCTCTATAGCGTATCCCCCTTCAAATGTAAACAAACATTTATAGGCAATATTTGGGACTATGGGCATAGTTCTCCTCCAGACTTCTTCCTGCTGTTTATTGGGTGAAGTATTTTTGGGGGTATACTCACAGCAACCTTTCAGGGTATCATGGCACATCAAACCATATTAGTCTAGAAGTAATCCACAGGTTCTCATCCTCTGTGGAAACAAAAGAAGAACCTCTTTTCCAAAGCAACATATCCTTAGACCCAATTCTGAAGTCAAGTAATATACATGCTGGTTTAGTTTAACAGCCCACATAATGAAATGTCTCTCTGTACTTAGCTCCTTCATAGTCAAAAAATTCAAAGAAAACACGATAATATACATAATCCAGACTCTCTGTGAATTTTTCGTCTTTACAAAACTTATTTTTCTTTACGCCTTGTAATCTACAACTGTCTGTACTCTGTCTCTTTAAAGACTTAACCTTTTTTAATAAACCATTTACTTCTTTTTATAACTCTCTATACTCTTTTTCTTCTCCCTCCCAAGCCTACAGACATTTATCCAACACTATGACCCATTTAGAGGTCTTTTGTGTCTGAATCTATCCTATTGTGTATCTGTTACTGTCCAGGAACACTTCTTAAAAATGCTAAGCGCTTCTTAAAAACTTGTGCCATTGCTAGGGGAAATATGGCACTGCCTTCTTGTCCTTCCCAGCCTAGCATGGTGAAACTGCTTGCCACCTCCTAGAGCCATGCACAATATCCCATCTCTAGTCACACAGCTGGTCCATGCAGTCCATGTTGCCACCGAGCAAGCCATAGCACGTTGCTCACAAACCCCATCCAAATGTTCTGTCTCCTGAAAGAGCCAGAGGTCATGCTGGCAGCATGGCTCAGAAAGTTGGCTTTTCAAAACAGCTGTGGCTTTTTTTTCCTGTTACTGCTGAATCAGGAAAATCTCTCCTAAGGGAGCCACAGCATGCTGCCCATTCAAGGGGGAAAATGTGCCTAAACTTTGTTTTTTTGTGTGTCTAGAATTCCTTTTCAAACAGAGGGGAATCCCACATCACATTCCCTGTGTAGGAATAGCCACTGATGTCCTCTTTTCTCACCTGGCTATTACTCTCCAGGCGATAAGTGACTGAAACGACGTGCTGCCTGTTTTAATAGTCATCTTCTCCAGGGTGATACTTGTTGTCATGAGCAGACAAGGATGCTCAGAGCTATGAACAAAGAGTCTATCAGGACAGGAATTGCCACCTGGCACTGCCCTGGAATCTAGGCACAGCATACGGCGGATGAAAAGATGCTGGATAAAGAGCAAGAGATCAGAGCTCTAACCTGGTCTAAAGTGGCTCCCTAAACATTAACTACTGGGGCTGTGTGCAAGATGGTTCATTCTTATGGACTCCAGCAATTCCCTGTGCTTACAGACAGTGCTTTAATGAGCTCTAACTTCTTGTAAATGTTTCACATGTCTTAACACAAATGTGAGCAAATTGTCATTTGCAATATTTTCTCAACCGTAGCAGCTGCACAGGGCATCACAGACTTTCTATCTTCCATTTTTATCATATTTAGATTCCTTCTCATTGGATTTCACCTGAGTCAAATTTTTACTTTTGAAAATATCTGTGCTGTAGATACTTTTCAACTGAATAGTAATAGCCATCCTCCTCCTCTTCTTTCCCTCCCCCCTTCTTCCCCTCCTCTTTCTCTGGCTTCTTGTCTCTCTCCCCATCCTCTGTCCCTTCTCGCCCTAGCCCTCCATTCTTCCTTCCAGCTTCCTCCTTACCATCTTCCTTCTTCCCCTTCTCCTTCAAATACTCTGTCTTTCCCACAGAACTTTGGGTGGTCAGAAGACACCTCTAAATGCCAGACCCGTGGGTGTATCCTCTCAATACCTGTGTCAGTGTCAATAATGCTCTTTCTGCTCTCCTTACACAATGATTTATGATTGAGATAGTGCTCTGTATCAGTATTGCTTACATTAACATTGTGCACCATTTCCCCCTCTCTGTGGATGTTCAGATCTCAGAAAAAGAGAAGCCTGATTTTTTTTTTCCTAATTTATTCTCTTTCCATGTCTCCAGTGAATGTTCACATAGGTGGACAGTTTGTTTCTATCTGGGAATTAGGGCTTAGGAGGATTCTATGTTGACTTACACAAATAACAATAACAGAAACATGCAAGAATTTAGATATATAGGCAATTATCCTGTTTGGTGTTACAGTGTAAAACAATTACATACTACTTTAAAATTGGAACCTGAGGGAGCGTCATGGAAGAGGGGCAGAAAGACTGTGATAACTAGAGGACTGTTTGTGTGACTGCCTGTCTTAGAAATGTGACCAGAAAGTCTGCTGTGTGACTGCCTGACTTCCAAATAAATGATCCATGAAATAGACTTGAACCATGACAGATTAGCAGATGTGCTACATAGGCCCCCACCTCTAAACAGAGAGCTACAGACAACTAATGATGGCTCGGAGAGGCAGAATTAGCCTTTTCCAGGGATGAGCTCCCTGGCTGGAGAATCCAGTGTGAAGTGGTCAGCCCTGAAACCATATCCACACAAATAAAAATAAATGCAGCACAAGTAAATACACATATTATATATATTATAAAATTGTATTTATGTATTTGTTCATATGTAATACATAAATGCATAATAATAAATACACAAATATATATGGCAATTGCTACCTGTTGCTAAAAGGGCTACCATAATATCATGGCATGTATAGATTGCTTCATGCTAAAGTCATCCAGACGTAAAGAATTTCAAAGCACAAGTTGAACAAGCTTACAACGTTAAGGGTCTTGTGAAATTTGCGATCTATTTTATTGTTGAAGGAGCTGTGGGCCGCATTCCTGCCGCCCGGCTCCTGGCCACCAACTAGCTTATGCCCCGAAATAATTACACGGAAACTGTATTCTTTTAAACACTGCCTCGCCCATTAGTTCCAACATCTTATTGGCTAGCTTTCACATATTGATCTAACTTATTTCTAAAAATCTGTGTAACACCACAAGGTGGCTTACCAGGAAAGATCTTAACCTGCGTCTGTCTGGAGTGGGAGAATCATGGGGACTGCTTGACTCAGCTTCTTTCTCCCAGCATTCTGTTCTGTCTACTCTGCCTACCTAATTTTCTGTCCTATCAGGGCCAAGCATTTTTCTTTATTAATTAACCAATGAAAGCAACAGATAAGATACAAAACCCACCTTCATCATTTTATATATATTTCTTCTTTTATTTGTTGTTACAATGTTATAACAGAGCATATACACACATATATATAAAGTATATATGGACAGATATAGCTCTGTATCACTATGGTTTTACATTAGCATTGTATGTTGTTTCTCCCCTCTCCATGGATATCATGCATGTTTATGTGTATATGCATGTTGATACATGTATACATACATATGGATAATGATAAAGTAAAATAAGCTGTCATTTTGAGGGTAAGGCAGCATGGAAGGGACTAGAAGGAAGGGATGTGGGAAGGACTGGAAGGAGGAAAGAGAAAGGGGAAGTTTTATCTTTTAATTAGAATGTTAATAAAGAAAATTTAACAAAATTGGACCTTTTGATCGTTTATTTCATTCAATAACAAGTCCCTAGATAAAATTAGGCATTGGATAATATAAACTTTTGTAACTGGGTGACTTCTCATCTCATTTGCCAAGTATGTTATCAGGCCTTTACCAATACTAATTTTTAATGAGTCTTATTTTGTAAAGCTCTGAAATGCCAGACTAAGCCTGAGATCAAGCCTGGCCCATGTGGGAGCCCACGGAAGTGGGTCTATTCCACCTTGACTAAGGTCGAGAGTTCAGGGCTATTCTTGTTCCCTCGAGGTTATTGACCTATGGTGTGGCTACTAAGTGGATGTTTTGACCTAGGGTGTGGTTACTTGATGCTTTGGGTCTTAAGAAGGTAACTACTCTGTTCATTGTATCTTGGTAAAAGAAGCCTTTTGTCTTCCCCCTCCTCTTTGGATTGGGTATACAATGCCAATGAGAAATAAACACGGAGAATCTCAGTATTTACCAGATGCCCTCCGACTCTATCAGTTGTCTCTCGTTCATGTCTCTCTTAACTCTCAAGCTTCTCCCCAAGCACAGGCAAAGATGAGGGGTGGGCAATTATGATGGGAATGCTTGCCTCAGGGTCGTTGTCCCTGGCACACTGGCTCAGAATAATGCATGACACAGGAACCCCTGTTAACAACCTTGGGGCTGTCTCTGAGGTTGACCAGCTACAGGTCTGCTTCTGGTCCAGGAGACAGAGACAGTCCTTTGTTGTGGTCACTAGTCTTGCTTGAGCTGTGCCTTATGGTGTGTCCATAGCTCATCCCTAAAATTAGCTGTTCCACCTGCCTCTAGTTGCAAAATTCAAGTCTGGGGCAATTGCTACTTTGTGGCTAAAAAGACCACCATGTTAGTATGGTGTGTATTCCTTTTTCTGCATTCCTCCAGACCTCCACAGTTTTAAAGCGTGCATTAAAACAAGCTTAGAAAGTCAAGTGTTTTGTGAAATTCATGATCTGTTGAGAATTTTGTTGGGAAATGAATAATGAATAGAATGGGATATGGGAATTTAAGTTAAAACCCCTAATTACCAGTGAAAGAGAAGGTGAAATAGATATATTTTTAAGTTTGGAGTGTAGTCTAGAAAGATGGCTTACTGATTAAGAGCACCTACTCCTCTTTCAGAAGACTAAGGTTTTATTTCCAGAATCCGCATGGCAGCTCATGATTGTTTGTAACTCCAAGGGAATCCAGAATTCCAGGGAAGCCTGCATTCACTTACATATACCTAGTTCCCAAAACAGACATTTCCAGGATTTTTTTAAAAACAAAAGCAAATTAAATATTTACAAAGATTCAAATTGCTGTACTGTGTTTTGCTGTATTATCTGTACACCATGGTTCTCATTTACTCTCATTTTTGTGAGGTACAATGATTTATAAATACTCACAAAATTTGTGTGTCTCTCACATGTATCAAAAAACGTGGTTGAGCTGCCTGTGCTGGTACATGCCTGTAATTCCAACTCTTAGGAGCCTGAGACAGGGGGATAATTGTATACTCATGGGTACCCCATGCTATGTAGTAATTTCTAGGCTATTGGTTGAGATCTTTTCTTAAAATAAATAAATGCGTCATTTACTTGGAAACTGGGGTCTGTCGGTCCCTCATCCGTTCATCTGTGGCCAGTTAGCATTTTGTTCCCATGTCTAGTGTGTGTATTCAGCAGAGTATCACAGAAAATCATCATCTTTGTAGAACTTGAAATCTCAGTTATTTGCAGGGGTTTAAGATAAGTCATTTGAATATACCATGTGGTGTTCAATGTAAATGGAGAAACAAAGCTCTGAGTAGCGACCCACAGTGAGGTTGGGAGAGAGTGCCTTCTGTCGTGTCTGCTCTCTGAGGAGGGAGTTTAAGTGCCTCTGTGAGCTCCTGTGTCCTCTGCTCTTGTATTCTGTTCATAAAGCTCCTGATGCTTGTCTTCAGCTTCCATTCATGCTTACAGCGCTGCTCCTTAGGTCCTCTGGTTTGATTCAGTATTTTTCCATCTAGCAATATGAGTTCAGAATTTCCAGTCCTTGGTGACTGGGTGCATATAATAGCATTTTGATCTTCAAGTTACCTACTTGGAACTAATATTAATAGAGTTGTGTACAATTTCAAAACCAAGTTTTGTTTCCAGATGTGTGTCTTTAAACCCTTCTGAACTCTACTCCTCTGTGGTAGAGTTTTGAAAAGAGGTCAAAATTTTTGACCTGGGGCTAGAGAGATAGATCAGCAGGTAAGAACCCTGGCTACTCTTGCAAAGGAACTGATTATGGTTCCCAGAACTCAGAGGGCAGCTCACAGTGATTCCTCATCCTGGCTTCCTTGCTCACCTGAATGCACTCACACATATACACAGGCAACACACACACACACACACACACACACACACACACACACACACAGAAACAAAATTCTTACCAGACTTTTTTTCTTTCAAAAATAACTCAGTATACATGCTGCCTCTTTTGGTGTGTGGGATGATTCTCTGTTGTTTGTTTGTTTGTTTGTTTGTTTTTTTTCTTCTGAAAGCATTTCACTGTCTCAGGCTCTTCACTCCAGCCTCTTGTTCTGGCACAGTCTGGCAGCAGAGCTGTGCCGAGAGGAAGTTTGGGAGGGTGCTTTTGACCTCTGACAGGGCATCACGTGCTGCCCATCAGCAATGGCATAGGGGACCATATGGACGTGACACTTTTGTGTTTAGTCATGGAGGAAGGCGAGGAATACTCCTTATGGTATTCATGCCATAATGCTGTCACTTCCCAATCAGAAATAGCCAGGAACAGACAAAAGACTGCAGCCCTGAGACAGAGAAAAGAACAACCATTTACAGAATACAATGTATTCTTTACATTGAGTTGAAAGCAGTAGATAGCTGATGTTTACTGATAAACATGACACCCGGTTGTGATATGTTTAAAAACTAATTTTAGAAAATCAAGCAGAAGTACTATTTATTTGTGTGTTTGGGATGAAATTGCCCCTGGCTAGAAAAGAAAAAAACAAAAAACAAAAAAAAACAAAGGGAAGCAAATGCTTCTAAATGCTTGTGTGATGGGGAGAAATATTGTCTTTCTATTTATAACTCACGCCGAGCCCATGTAAAAATAGCTTCAAGAGGCAGATTTTCTCATATCTTGAACACAGAGTTGCTGTTGCCAGTGATTTGAGGAACTCTAGTAAGTGGAGATCTTGGTGAGTTTGGAAAGTTTAGCATATTCATTGACACTGGTTTTCTTGTGGGGAGGCAGTTATCAGTGGGGAAGACCAGGCTGCTGTGCTTTACTTCTCACTTCCCAGACTGTCAAGATCTGTCTTTAACCAAGTTGGTATTTCAGCACTGTCTTCCTGTCTGTGAACTATTTGGGGGCTAATTGATTCAGTATTTTGTTCTTTTCAAAACTAATTCTGTGTAATTGGTGTGTGAACGAAAACATAGAAAGGGTCCCAGGAGTCGATGGTAAACGTTCTTCCTTATTTTCAGAGGAGTTTCCTGGGCTGTGCCAGTTTTCAAGTTGGGGAACTGCTGAGGTCCAAGGAGCAGCTGCTGTCGCTGAGCCTGAGGTGAGTGGCTTTGTCTGCAGACTGATCTGGTTGACAGCCAGGGTGTGGCTGTCCCGGAGGAGTCACACTTTGCACAGGCGACCGACCGGCTCCAAGATAAAGAGCAGGACACCAAGCAGCCCACGTTCATGTTCAGGATCCCGTCCGGGTGCAGAATTATTAGTATGTGTTAGGAAAACATTTCCGTCAGCAGTAGGTGATAGCAGTCTTTGAATAACAAGCAAATACAAGCTATGCTCACTCTATCAAATAACTTTCTCTAATAAAAACATCACTATATCAATGAGTCCGTTTTTATGCTTGAAATACGTCTGGTGCAGCGTGGTAGCTTTATGATAGGAAAGGGGAGCTGACTTTTTTCAATGTTGTCACTACTCTATTAATCCTATTTATTAATGATAAATTTAAGTGGGTCAGTAGATCTCGGCTAATTCTGAGCTTAATTTATTTTGACATCAGAGATGAGCAGCCTTTACAAAGTTGCAGAGTATACTCATACTAAGAGGAGTTCAGAATGACGATTTCTTTCTAAAACTTTCAATATATTTGAAAACAATCTGTTATTTCTAATGTATAACAAATTTAATGACTATAGGTAAAGAACACCACTCTGCATTTATGCAATATAAAATGAATACAAAATTGTAGAAATAATTATTTGTCAATCTCACAAAGTTCTTGCTCTGCTAAAACATGGAGATTATTATCAGGGTCTAATGCCCTAAATTTGTTGTATTTTCTCTTCCCAAAGAACCACGTAAAGCCACAATTTATTTCATTAAATTTAAGTAGTTAGTTTTTATACAATATATATCATTAAGTATTCTGTGTCTCTTGGTGAAATCTGAATTTATGTGTTTTTTTTACTTAATTTTCTGATCATCATGTCTGCATTTTGATTTAAAAGTATAATATTTGTATTATAACATTATATAATAAATACTCTCCAGGCAGCAGAGTGCAAGTTCTGAAAAGGCTGCCCTAATTTCTTTAGCTTCTGTCAGAGAGTGTCTGTATACATGGTATGCTAATATTTTTTATCTGGGAAGACATAATTTTTTTTTCTAGGATGATAATGTTTTCCTCAATAAATTTTGCTGTTGTTTTTGGTTTGGATTATGGACGGGCCAGCTACAAAGACTAGCTGTCAATGCTGCTGGTACTCTTCAACATACTAACCTAGCATGGGGTTAGGAGCTGAGGCTAAGCTCCAAGACCCGAGAATGGTGGCAGAATATATCAAACATAGAGCTCACTTAAAATTAACAGTTTGCATGCATGCCTATTTATTTATTTCTCCTTTGTAAGGTAGGGTCTTGCCTGCTCTGGCCTTAAACTCTCCATTTTCCGGCCTTAGCCTTCCAAGTGTAGGGTTGCAGTCATGCATCTCCATGCCTGGCTTGCCCCAAGCTTTCTAGGGCAACTAAGGGCACTTTGTTTCCCATCTTCTTGACTCCTTTGCATTCACACCTGCAACAAGCAGTACAATAGTGCAGCCCTTAGGGGCTGAGATGGAAGGGTTTGCATTTTTGAAGACAGGCTCTAACCATGTAGCCTTGGCTGTCCCTAGAGGTTGCTATGTAGACCAGGCTGGACCTCAGATTTGCCTAGATCCTCCTGCTTTCTCTCTTAAAGGATTGGATTAAGAACTCTTCAGTGAGATAAAAATTAGTGAACTCAGAGGCTGCCTTTAAAAGTGTGCGAGAAGGGTCAAATTGAAAATACTAAGTGTCTTGACCCTCCTCTGGGGAGGGGTCAAGGCTTGGCGGGCACAGGGACAGGGCCTCCAAAGATGAGGCCAGAGATGGGCACTTAGGACTTACAGTAAGGAGATAAAAAAGAGGTGTAAAACCTTTAGAATTATCTGAAAGAGAAATAAGTTTCCTATTTTGATCTAAATGTCTCTAGTTCATAGTCATTTGATTTTGATTGTATGAAAAATATTAGCTATAACAAAAATAATTATTTTCTGGAAAGATACTAATTTTGAGTGTTTTGATATTTTTCATCCTATTTTTTTTTGCCATAATCATTATATCCCTTCATTGTGATCAGGCAGATTCTAGTTTACCTTAGCCTTGCATTTCCAGCACATGACCTGTAATTGGTTTTGTTTGTTTTTTGATGCAATTTATCTTCTTTTGATGGACTGTTCATGGGATTCTGAGTTGGAATAACACTAGGTCAGGGTTAAGGAGCATTTTTGTTTTGTTGTTTTGTTTTGCCTTTTATATTCATTTGATTATTTATGACTGCTATTCTTCCTGTGTTCCAGCTTTGCTTTTAAACAAAGAACAAAACATACACAGAAAAAAGGGCAGGTTTGCAGACATTCTCCCAGGCGCTGATTTTATTATTTGGTTTATTTATTTCCTAGACAGGGTTTCTCTGTGTAACAGCCCTGGCTCTATAGACCAGGCTGACCTAGAACTCACAGAGATCAGCCTGTCTCTGCCTCACTGATGTTTTTTATGGCCTTGTTTGTTTCACTTTGCTCAAACCTGAAGGTTCGCACTGTGTATTCTGGCCCTTGGGGAGCTAACAGGTAATTCAAATGCTAATATTCTGTCTAGCTACTCAGAGTGGGGAGCCCATGTTCTGGGTGACTCCTCCCACAGAGACTTTGTACTGGACACCAAGTGCACTGGATATTTTTTTCCTTATAGAAAACTTAAAAGAGAAAGAAACATAAATACAATTTGTAGATTTAGACTCAAATTTCATGTGTGTGTCTTTTATAGTTGTAGAGTAACATTTGTTTACATATATTTGGGGTAAGGCCTCCAATATATAACCTGGTTCCTACCCATATATCTTCTTAATATTCATAGCACAGGTCACCAGTTCTGAGTGTTCCAGCTTCCCACATGGACTGATTGTCCTTATTTTGTTTTGACTGCCATACCTTTTTAAAAAGTGAATTGGTTGCCAGGCGGTGGTGGCTCACGCCTTTAATCCCAGCACTCGGGAGGCAGAGGCAGGTGGATCTCTGTGAGTTTGAAACCAGCCTGGTCTACAGAGATAATTCCAGGACAGGCTCCAAAGCCACAGAGAAACCCTGTCTCAAAAAACCAAAAAAAAAAAAAGTGAATTGGATGTTTTGGGAGTTATATGCTTTCCCATCTCCCCACTTCTTTTATATGTTAATTCTGTTTGCTGGTGCTGTTGCCCAGAGTGCTGCTCTGCCTTCCTGACTTCTGTACATCATACAATTGATACAGATTTCTTTTACAGCAGATTATAACTTTAATTGTGACAGATATTGAATAATCTTACATTCGTAACTAAAGTTATCAGAAAATACACTACCAAAAATACAGTTGTGTGCTCCGTGCTGAGAGTGGATTGGAGGTAGCTCTTCTGATCCTTATCAAACTAGCCAACGATGTGTCTAATCCATCCCATAAATCCATCAGAAGTGGCAAACAATTTAGCATCTTTTCCTAGGTTATAATGTTCTTAAACGAGAAAGAGTTGATCTGAACTTGCTCTCTTCTGGCTGGAGAGTCGCTGATTTCACAGATGCGCTCTTGTCAACAAGAGACATCTGGACCCAGGATGAAATGTCACATGTAGTGTATACTTTGTGACTGCGCTATAGCAAGGACTTGGAGACAGTGCCATTTCTTCACTGGTTCGTCTTTTTCTGATTTCCTGCTCACAGAATCCTAGTTTTACAATAGGTAATAAGTAAATGAATATTAGATGCTGTGGGGAACTCAGATATGTTAGCCATGGTGGCAGAAAGTGGAAACCAGGTTCAAAAGACTGAGGGAAATAATAACACTTGTTCCAATCAGCCTCAGAAATGTGGACACCTGTAGCAACTGAGCATGGTTTGCTACCCACGTACCTGGCATTCATATGCTCTTCTAGTCTGTCGTAAACCTTTGAGGCCATCTAAGTAGGACTTAGGAGAACTGTAGTGTTTCGTATCATTTAGTAATAACAGGGTGGGAAATAGATCTATTACTGAGTAGGGCTAGGAAAACAATCTCACCGTTTTACTGTGGCAGAGTAGCAACAATGTGAAGCAATTAAAAAGGTGAAATTTTTCAGAGGGAGAAGGGCAGAAGGGAGTTTCAGACTTTCCTGGGCTTGGTTGTTGACTTTCCTCAGTGTGCACTGCCGTTCAGCCTGTATGCAGTTAGCAACGCTGAGGTTTTGTACGCACTAACAACAGTGACAGGCTCTTGAGAAAGGAAAAGCCATTACTAATTTGCAGTTGATATTGAGAGCATGCTTAATAAATAATCTATTAAGCAGACACTCCGTGCAAGCTCTACATTCGATGCTTTCTATGCACCAGCTTCTTTACTTCACGCAACGCATTTCTGTTTTACATTGGCTTCCTTGAGCTCCCATGGCTGCTGGCTATATACAGAAGAATAGAACTCAGTTCATTTTTTAGTATGTTTTGTTTCTAGTCTACTACCTTGTAGGAAGCTTACAGCCTTCGTAAAATCCTTACTTTTTTCTCTGACATCTACTCCACAATTTGGGGCCTTAATTTTTTTGATATTCTATCACGAAGTACAATTTTGTATGCCTGAAGCAGAGCAGAGCTTCTGCAAATGGATATTGGGTAGAAATTTTGTTTGCCATGGTGGCTTCTTCGTATATATTTTTAATTGCTTCATGGCTTTTTTTTTAAAAGATTAGTACCAAGGATTTACATCTAGGTGGAATCTATGTAAATCGGTGACTATGATAGTCTAAGCATAAGACCAACTGTGTGTTGCTGTGGCAGTGTGGAATGCACCCCATAGACTCGTGTGTTTGCGCGGGTGGTTCCCAGTTGATGGCGCTGTTTTGGGCTGCTGTGTCATCATTAGAAGGTGGAGCCCTGCTGGAGGATATGGCCACAAGGGGAGGGTCTTGAATCTCCACAAACACAATCATTTCCTATCCACTCTGTGCTTCCTCACTGACGCTGGGTAACAACAAGCTTGGTCTCCTGCTGCCAGGCCTTCTCTGCTGTGATGGACAGAGCCCCTCAACTGTAAACCAAAATAAACCTTCCTCCCTTACCATGCTTCTCATCCAGGAGCAAGAGAAGTAACTTCCAGGGCAGTAGTGAGGAACGGATTGTGATTTTCACGAGCAGCTAGATCCGGGGTTAAGATTTACATTTATTTCAGCGTAGACCACGCTACTCTCGCCCTTTACTCTATCCCAGACTCTTTCCGGTTACCCTAACATGTCCTGCCACACATGTCTGACTTTCAAGTGGGTTTTGAGGGTCTGAACTCCGGTTCTCATACTTGCATAGAGAGAGCTTTATCCCCTGAGAAAGATGGGGAGACCCTATCTCCCTAGGTTCTCTGTCTTCTTTTTTTTCCGTTTATTTATTTATTAAAGATTTCTGTCTCTTCCCAGCCACCGCCTCCCATTTCCCTCCCCCTCCCCCGATCAAGTCCCTCTCCCTCATCAGCTTGAAGAGCAATCAGGGTTCCCTGACCTGTGGGAAGTCCAAGGACCACCCAGCTCCATCCAGGTCTAGTAAGGTGAGCATCCAAACTGCCTAGGCTCCCACAAAGCCAGTATGTGCAGTAGGATCAGAGACCCATTGCCATTGTTCTTGAGTTCTCAGTAGTCCTCATTGTCCGCTATATTCAGCAAGTCCGGTTTTATCCCAGGCTTTTTCAGACCCAGGCCAGCTGGCCTTGTGAGTTCCCAATAGAACATCCCCATTGTCTCAGTGTGTGGGTGCACCCCTCGCGGTCCTGAGTTCCTTGCTCGTACTCTCTCTCCTTCTGCTCCTGATTTGGACCTTGAAATTTCTGTTCGGTGCTCCAAAGTGGGTCTCTGTCTCTTTTATTAGCCTTTAAATCAGCTTTCTTGCCTGAGCATAAATTATGATTATGACAGAACTACCTGCTGGTTCCACAAAACTCAATGTTACTCATGTCTAAAATGTTAAAAAATATGTTAATATAAATGAGCTTTCACTCACAAGTCTGCTTTCTGGGAGAGTATGGCATCTCTGGCTACTTTTAAAGAAGAATAATACTGAATATTATGGGGTACATCTGCAGAGATATAGACAGCAGGAATGGCATGTACTTCATTGCTCCTTTGGCAACAAAAGTAAAAATCACACACAGTACTAGTCCCCAAAAGCGCATCAGGATGCTGCATGCTTATCTCAGGAAGTGAGACTGCTGGAGCTTGCATGAGTCAGCGGCAACCCCGCAGCAGGGTGAAGCAGAGGCTGTGCTTGCAAGACCTGTCTCCTAAAGCACTGACTGCATGGCACTCTCCCAGAGCCTCCCCCTCCCAGTCCTCTGCTGACCTCTGACCTGTTTGCAGGGAACTTTACACCAGGTTCCTGCAGCTCTGGCACCTTCACAGATCTCCACAGAGGAGGCATCTTCATTGGTCGTGCTATTCCATTTTCTAAATGACTAGATAGATATTTTTCTATTTTATAGATGAGCAAATGTATGAGCAGCAGCTTGATTTCCTAAGTTTCCACAGCTGCTGCAGGAGGGAGACTGGATCTTGTCCACCCAGGG
The DNA here is from genome assembly GCF_000317375.1 of Microtus ochrogaster. Taxonomy (NCBI): domain Eukaryota; kingdom Metazoa; phylum Chordata; class Mammalia; order Rodentia; family Cricetidae; genus Microtus; species Microtus ochrogaster. The sequence continues at coordinate 1,078,358 of NW_004949149.1, forward strand.
CTTCTTCCAAAGGCAGTGCATTTTCTTTGTAATGTGTTGGTTTGCGCTCTGTTATTATGAGGATGGGACGGGATCTTCAAACTGGCACTTGATGTTCTTCTTGGAACCCGTTTGTGACAGGGCACTCACATTGGGAGTTCTCTCCATTTTCTCACAGGAGAGTATTTGTACTTTATCCCAGCTTTCTGCTCATCTTTCCAGGGCTGAGTGGAAGTTTCCCCGCTCGATGATACTTTTGAGAGCATCTTTTCTACTCAACAGGAAGTCTTCCTTTACTTCTTATCAGGGAACAGTGAGGGAGCAGGAGGAGTTGGGGTCAAGTCCCTTCCCTGTGGTCACTCAAGTCTCCTGGGTCAGGCTGCTCTCTCTCTCTCTCTCTCTCTCTCTCTCTCTCTCTCTCTCTCTCT
>NW_004949149.1:1078864-1098518 GCF_000317375.1 Microtus ochrogaster
CTCTCGCTCTCTCTCTCTCATCTGCTAATGAAAGCTGCAAAGATTTCTTTCCCCTGTGGTGTGTGATTCTGGGTAAATTAATAAATGCAGTAAGGTCCCAAGGTCCCAGGCCCTGACTTGTGCTAGAGAAAAGCATTATAAAAACTTTTCCATTGCTTCTTGCTTTAAAGTTAATTTCTTCAGTATGCCTTAATATTTTGTTTAGTTTCCTTATCTAGATGCTTGGAATTATAACCTCCACAGTTCTCTCATCTGCCGATGGCAGATAGAGGTGTGGACTTATTCTTTATATAAATGCAAAATTTCAATGACCAAGAAATGAATTCTTACCTGAAGCCTGAATTCTGGCTTTTACCCCTTTGACATCCTATCTAGTGTGTATCTGAGGGAAGAGCTCATCAGAGGACACATGCCACAGTTTGTTTGAATGAAGCCTCCTGGAGGAAATAAATACAACTTTTTACTACCAACGTTAGGCCTGTAACACGGAAATCAAGACAGAATTTGTAGATGTGTAACTGTCCTGTGGCTATAACTTGTGTCAGAATTTTTTTATTGTATTTTATCATTTGTTAATTTTTAAATGCTTAAAAATAGCTTTCCGTTGGTTGAAGTTTAATTATACTTATGTCATTTCCCCTTGGAATGCCTCCTTCTAACCCTTCCCATGTACCTCCATATTGATACTGTTTTTTTAAAAATCGGTATACTGAATACTCTGTACAGAATAAATTCAGGTGACTTCTTCTCTTGCTTGTACCCTAAGAATGAAGGGAGATAGCAAAGAGAGGAGCAAGGGATTTGCTTCAAAAATGAGTTCTTGTGAGACCCGTGCTAAAGACCTACAGGGAGACGTCATCAAAGGTTGCTAACACGAGCCATCTTGTAGTAACTCTTGAAATTCTTTCCAACCACTAAAAATGAGTGGAAAATCCAAATCATATAAGTATCAATTCACTACAATAAAGAAATCATTTTCATTTATTTATATTTGTATTATATTTATTTATAAAAATATTTAATTTAAAAACACCCCAGAACCTAAATTCTGGCTCCTCTCCAGCCATACAAAATGTTGAGTGCTCTGAGACTGGATGACCTTGAACTCCTGGCTGACCTTCCGCTATCTGCCCAGTTCTAGGACTATAACCTACACCACATACCCAGCTACCAAGGAGCCTGCCCGGAGCTTCGGACATGCTAGGCGAACTACCAAATGGGCTACCATCACCAGTCCTAAGCTCAGTTTCATATCTGTGAGATGTGGATGCCAGTACTGCCTCCCTTCCAGGGCCTGTTGTAAGGATCGTGTGAATCCTAATGTGAAATCTTTATAATTATGCCCCACACAGGGAATACTAATAATTATTTTTAATATTTTCCTCTACTGATGTATATAGGGAGTTTTCTGTTTTCTTTATAGGACTCTATCAGGCGTCTGGACAAAGTGCAGCTGAGCTAGTTGTGTTGCAGGTTCTCCTTAGCCATCCACTGTTTAACTAATCATAATCTTATCATATTATATCAATCTGATATTTCCCTTGCAATCAGCTAGGCTTTCACGACATCTTAGATGTCTCTGCGCTTATATATTCTGCACCTTTCTTTATGTCCATAATTCATTTGCATGACTGGAGGTAAGGCCATGGAAACCAATTAGCACTTCCTTCTTTTGCATTGTTTGAAAGATGTGGGAGTCGCCGTACTGCAAATTGGTTTAGAGTTCTCGGACAGTGACGGGACAGCCCATGCCTAGAATAGACTTCAGCAGCTCCTCAGTTTCTATAGAAAGGCCTGAAGTCTTTCCTCTTTTAAAATGTGAATTGCACCAAGTTTCTCTCTGTACACAAAGACACCTGCTTACATAGTCTGAGAGAGAGCTGACTTACCTGTGAAGATAATTTGCAGGATGCTTAGGCCTGAAAGGAAATACCCACGACTTGCACATCTTGTACTAGAAATCTCATACTGACCAGAGTAGTGTCTACCATTGTCACCATGTTTCTGCTCCCCTGTTGCAATTAAGTCATCTCTGTGCAAACAGTGATTTTTTGGATCACTAGCATCACATTGTTATTGTTTCTTTAAGAAAAGGAAGTCATTGGTGCAATATGTTTGAAGCTCCTACATGAAAAAGAAAGAAAAGCAGGCTTTCTTTCTATAGGGCTTCTCAGTCTTCACTGGCCCTCCAAGGCCTCCTGGGAGACTCAAAGGACACATGTCACAACAACTTTATTTGGGTTACTATGAGCCAGTTTCTTCACAGAACACTTATTAACAGCTTATTAGAACCATGGCTTAAAAATATGCATATGTCATTCAGGAAATTCTGCTTTATAACAATAGTAACCAAAAAAAGCATTTTTCAGAAAATTAAAGAGGCACTATCTATTTTTAATTATGAACTTTCTTCTACCATAAGCATATTCTTTGGCACACGCTTGAGTAGGTTGGTGTGTGGGACATTATCAAATGGACATTCACCTTCAACTCATAAGCCAAACCTTTCTTCCCCCATTTTCCCATGCAGTCTTCAAGGATCCCATAATACTTATACTCTCGCTACTCAGCTGTGTAGTTCTCAACTTCTGCAAGTCAAACAAAATATGGGAGGAGCTTCTTTCAAACTGTCCACTCTTTCTTTTATAGTGTTTGATTTTTGAGATTATAATAAAATCACATATTTGTCCTTTTCCCTTTTATCCCTCCAAACCCTGCCATGTTCTATGCCCTTTGCTTTCTTTCAAATTTATCACCTCTTTTTATTTCGCTGTTACTGTGTGTGTATGAGCATTCCTAAATATGTAATTAGAACCTGCTCATTCTGAATAATGTTTCTTGCATGCGTGTTTTTAGGGCTGACCCCTGGATATTGGAGAACCCTCTGGTGGGCTGTTCTCACCTACCGGTGGGCTCTTCCCTGGGAAGACCGTCTCCCCTACTCTCAGCATCCCTTAGTTCCCTGCAGTTCTCTGTCAAGGTCATGGCCAACTCTTCTAAGCTTGGATGCGCAGAACACGCGTATTTGCTTGTTGTTTTAACTACGACAAAGTGAACGGTACTCTCCTTTTGAGAGTTATTCCTGATAGAGCTTTTCCTTTCTTGATAAAATGAAAAATTTGAAGATATTTTAAAATGTAACCCAAAGTACGAATCTCAGCATCATTTTTAACTCTTTCTTCTTGAAATTCCTATCTGATTATGTAGTTTTCTCCTTAAGACCTCCCAGGTTGCTCCCATCCTGTGTGGGATCCCAGGGCCTCCTATGCACGGTGTGCATAACTAGGCACACATGAATACAGAAGCTTCAGGCAGGCACAGCCGCTTCTGCATCTTCCAGGGATGCCTGCATTTCAGCTTCACGTTAGCTACATAGGCCACTTTGGCCATTACTCTTCCTTCATGTGTGCATGGTATAGTCACCAAGCACTTTCCTAGCATGGGATCAGAGTTCTACACTTCTGTGCTCTCCGTTTGTCCCCTGTTCCCTGTGTTCAGCTGAGATGAGCAGAGTCTTATCTGTGATGGTGGAATATGGCCTAGCTGACTCACTACTCTGGTCTTCATGTCATGGCCTTTACCCCAAATTCTCTTATCCCCCTAGGAAACCTGGAACAATCCAGGCATGGTCTCAGTAAGGTCAAGTCACCAGCCATGCCCATGGCTTCCCACTGACTCCTCAGTTTCCTTTGATCAATGACTTTCTTCTTGTCTTCCCTTCGAGGTCACCATTCCTAGTCCACAGTCTCGGTGGCCAAAGACTATCACCAGCTTATAACTGGATGCCCAGTGAGGCTATCTTTGCATTTTCTGATGATAAAGTACCAGTCCTATTTCATATTCACATGTGAGAGGGATTGAAACTGGTCCCTGGGAACATAGAGAAAACTTTCTTTTCTCTGTACAGCTTGTTTCCCCAGACAAGTTCTTGAAGTTCAGGACCCCTGTGTTGGCTCACTTTCCTGCTTCTGTGGAATGCAGCGTGGCTATCCCCTAGAGGAACCATAGCTCAGAGGCTAGTGAGTGGCTTCACTGGGAGAAGGTGCTCACTGCTAACCCTGACAACCTCAGTTTCAGTCCATGTACCCATGTGCTGGAAGGGGGAAGCAGGCCTAGCAAACTAACCTTTCTGAGCCATTGCATTTGCTCTCTCACGCAGGCTGAACACATTCTTTTAGTGTGCACAAGGCCCCCGTGGTCCATCCTCAGTACCACAAAATAAATACACGTGTAAATAAATACAGTTAAAACCAGTGTGGCAGGCTTGTTTTCCGCAGTGCTGTGTTACAGTGGGAGATGTTTGCTTTCAGCCCAGCAGACAATTAGGTGAGTGAGCCACTGGGTTCCCCAATCAAAGTACTCGGAACTTATTAGGTTTGCATAGAAAAAAAATACTGTTTTCTTATCTAAAATCACATTTAAGATTTCTCAGGGGCTTACATGGTAAATAGGAGAGATGGTCTCCAAGGGCTCTTGTGTTTGCTTCTTGGGCAAATTGCCCACGGACACTAAATGTCTTGGCTATTGAGATTTGGCACTGGTTCCAGTACGGATGGATTTCTGCAGGGCACAAGGGCATTGGTCTTTAAGAGCACGAAGGGATTAGCTGTGACTATAATGAAAGGCATCGTTGTCGCCAGGAACTAATTTCTTTGCTTAAGTTTCCCAACCTGTCGAGCAACAATAACACCAATAAAAGGAGCTAAATCATAAACTCTGGGGCCAGGTAAAATGAATGATGTCATCATTTGATCACAAGGATGTTTCTCCCTCCTCTTCTCCCATGTCATCTCTCAGTCCTCAACACCTTCACCACAGCATGAAGCAAATAGTTCTCAACTGATACTATTTTCTTCATGACAAGATCGCTTAAAGAATAGACAGGGAGGAAATGTAAGCTGCGTGAAGCCTGTAGGAAGAGGAAAGCAGAGGAAATGCATATAACTGCTTTTACAATATTTATTATGGGATTATAATATCCCCCGAATGACTGTCCTTGTCATGTCTTTGAATTCGTTGAATTTAAAAATGCCCAGTCATGAATATGAAATGATACAGAAAAAGTTTCCTTTGAATTTCATCATCAGGGTGACTAGAGATGGGAATGTGTCGTCCCTGTAGAGTGTTTCCATTTTTGCACCTTTCAGATCAGTCTTCAAAGGGAGCCTTGCCCCGTTCCTGCCCTGTGCCCTCCTACAGGGAGGAGAGGCGGAAGGGAAGATGGGAACTTCCAAGATACATTATGTACAATTGGTTTTAAGCAGAGGATCTGGGTCACTCATTGAAGCTGTAAGAGAGCCTGGAAGCAGAGCGCAGAGCGATGTTTTACAGTAACACATGAATGGTTGCTCTGGGAGAGTTTTCTCTTTACTGTCTGAGTCATCTGTGTTCAGTCCTCACATCCACAGAAGTCATGAGCATCTGAGGCAAACTGCAGGGCTGCACACTGATTCTGTAAACAAGCTGTAAGAAGAGCGAAACAGAGGGACCAGTTTGGATTCTCAGGAAGTCTCACAAATATCACCTATAACGGGTGAAGAATAGCATCTATTTTACAATTTTTTAAAAATACACGCAATGCAGCTGAAATAGTGCCTGTTACATAGTCTGTAATGAACACTGGCCACTATTGCTGTCACGATCAATCTGAGTTTCCCATAAAACTGAGACCACATTTATTTCCTGTCTTTTTAAAATGGGATTTAAATGACCCCAGACTGATGAATGCCTTCTTGCTTTTGTCCTACTCTGTCCTCACATTTTGTCACTTGAGTCCTGAGACTTCAGTGTAACTTTCATTGGAAAGACAATTTGAGCAGAATTACCGTTGAGAAAAACCACGATGCAGATCTAAGCCCGACACTGGCGATGGTGCTGTTGATGCTCTTTCCAGGGGAACCATAAGTCATAGGAAGCTCTTGAAGGGGTCTGGCTGTTGTGTGCCAGGAGTAGCAGAGGCCTAAGCAGCAACTGTTGCAGTGAGTTGGGCAAGCCGTAGAACCAAGGAAATGAGACCAAGGGAGTACTAACGTCCCGTTGGTGGGTGGGTGAAGGCCCTGCTGCATTCATCATCTTGCACTGAGAGTAAAGCCAGAGCTATAGTAGGGGTCTGAGCAGACAAATGGCAAGACTGGACTCCAAGTTATGATTACAGATACTTCAGGAGAGCAAAAGCAGCGAAAGGGTGAATGAGGACCAGTGGGAAGCTACCATATCAAGTCGAGTGAGCTGTTGGAAGTTGGCAATAAAGAGGTAGTTTGGAGATGGTAAGACAGAATCTCATTCTGGATTCATTTTCCAAAAAGGACAAACTTAATTTGGTGACAGGATGGGGGTGAGATAGGAGAGAAAGAGACAGTAAAATGAATGCAAGGTTGTTGCTGTTGTTGATGTTTTGTTGACTTGGTTTGCGGAACTGTCGTTGCTGCTGATGTTGGAAGCTGAGATAGCTGGTTCTAAAGATGAAGAATCTAAGTTTAGTTTTGAATTTTATCCACTTAAATGACTGAAGTTTACAATAATGAAAAAATGACAAAAATAATCATTGACACTCCCTGTAGCCCAGGAAGGTAGCTAAAATTATAGTCAAGGTCATATCTTTACGATTAAGATGAGATAAATCATGGCCAAAGCCTTAATGTTCAGTGATAAGAGGATATTCTAGGAAGCATTTGTTAAGGGCTCTTTAAAAAGATCTGTAATTATCTGGGTGATGGTGGTCCATGCCTTTAACCCCAGCACTCAGGAGGCAGAGTCAGGTAGATCTCTATGAGTTTGAGACTAGCCTGGTCTACAAAGTAAGTTTCAGGCCAGCCAGGACTACACAAAGAAACTCTGTCTCAAAAAAAAAAAGAAAGGAAGAAAGAAAGAAAGAAAGAAAGAAAGAAAGAAAGAAAGAAAGAAAAATAAATAAATTAAAAGAAAAATCCCAGTCCCAAAGCAAACAAACAACAAACAAAAAATAACCAGCCTGTAGCACACTGATTCATTAGAAAATAACAGAAGAGAGTATTTTAAATATAAAAGAAAGAACCGAATGTTTCATATAAAACACATAATGATAATACAGAAATGGTAATTTCCTACTGAAGACAATTTAACCGGTATGGCTGAAAATGAGCCTAGTCATATTTAAAGAGTTACAATGCTAACTCTGCTAGGGCCACCTTCTTTCTGAAGTAACTGAGAATAATGATGTGTGGTATGCTCATGCTATTCCATCTAAGATGCGAGTTAAAATGGAAAGCCAGGAGAGAATTGTTATTTTAATTCACTGACAAGTATGATTTATAAGCAGGAGTAAGCCGGCGCCAAGCCCTCTCCCGTGTGTCCTTCTTGTCCTCCGCACCTGTTGTCCCTCATGTCATGCGCCGCTCCTTCCCAGCAATTCTCTCAGGCTACCGCACCTCCATGCTTGATGCACTTCACATTTTCCAGAGAATTTTGTACTTACATACATAGACATTTGTTATGTTTTACAATATAATCAGATACAGAATTTATGGTACCACATGCATGTTGTTTATACATGGTTGTGAGTATCAGGCAATACAGGAAAAAGTGAGATTGCTCCTCTAACAACAGAGTAACCCCTGAGAATGATGAGCCAAAGTCATGACTCTCCAAGAAGCATAGTGTCCCAAGACTCCTCATAGCATCATTCTCTGAATCTACATCTTTGTGAGCATTTTCAGGAAACTGAACCTGAGCATCTCCTAAACGGGCCTCAGAGGCAGGAGACACAAGCAAATACTGACCATCACAGGACTGACTGTGTGAGTTCCTTTATATCCTACAAGGAGTTTCCAAATGTCTGCTCTGTAAGTTCTTAGGGACATGATATTGATCAGCGTGTCTCCCGATTAGGGTAATGAACACTCATGCATTTAATAGTTACTCTTTGGTTATGTAATTTTTGCGTTTACTCTTTGTGGTCGATTTTGATGCATAAAGAAAGAATAATATGAATAATAAATCATCTCCAGAATCCCAGGCCTTGTGTCTTCCTGTGACTCTTCCATCATCCTTGCCCCTGTTGATAGATCTGCTCTGACAGGCAGAAATGTTGGTCTGGGGCTTCTGTCCATCGTCACAGAGAAGCCATGGTGGTAAGAGTAGCTGCAGTTATGGTGCGACTATGCATGGACGGCCACATTGCAGCCAGGTGCAGGTACAGGGCTACTGTCACACTTGCCCTCTCACTCCCGTTCCTTTGCTCCAGAATCATGACCAGATATTGCTTAGAAACACCACATCCTAAGGTAACAACGTGTATGTAATTATCTGAGTTCACTTTTCTATAAAATTCCACCGAGTGGGTCCAGGCATTCCCTCTCTTTTAGGGAGAAATTACTGGCTACATCTGAAATAGCAACAGTTCTCATGGACAAACAACACAGCCAAAAGCCTACAGAATGTTTTCCCCTTGGCCAGCCTCCTGGTTCAATTCTTTTTGAAAGAAGACAACTTGTTAGTTGCAGGATTTTGCAAAGTGCAAGAAGAGATTTATATTTGAAAGAAGGTGGACCAGATCAAGCACTTAAAGCCACAGTATGATAAAACTTCCCAGATTTCTAAAAATCTGATTTTAAGGAGTTTTTATGATATAAAAATAATGTTTAGTGACCATAATTAAGTTATTTTCTAGTAATTTAAAAAGTTTGAGTGTTTGAAGTTTGCTAGGGGCTCACTCTCTGTGACTATTCCGATTCATATGCTAAACTTGAAGATGGGGATTTGGGCAAATGGTTCCAGTTTTGTGGATTCATGGGGAGAGGGCTTTTTTGGCATTTTCACTCACATTAAAGGTGCTAAGAACTTGTTTCCTCTCCCCCATGTGAGGACACTTCCCAAGGCAGCTACTGCAAGCCAAAATGAGAGAACCCTAACACCCAGCTTCCAGAACTCTGAGACTCAATTGATGTGTTCCGAGCTCCCAAGTTGATGGGGGTTTGTTATTTGCTGTTTCTCTAGATTGAAATGAATGTTATTAGATTTTGCTACAGTTCTTCAAATAACTACAGGTAATGCTCTTGTATCATATGTGCTTCCTCATTGCTAGCAACAACCCAAACATCACCATTACTCCACCTCTGAAAGCAACTGATATGATACTCAGTTCTACAGAACATAATTCACTGATGTGGAGAACGAGGTCACTTACAGAGACCAGTGTGCTTTCAAGATGGCAGAGTCAAAACAAGCGTCAGCATTGAAATTCCAGGATAAAAATGAACACAATCCTTACTGGCGATGATGGTTTGTGCGACCCACAGATTGCTCAGGGCTACATGAACGTGTGTAGTAGGTCTTGATTTCTGTTTTGGTGCTGTGATACATGCCTGACAGAAGCAGCCTAAAGGAGAGTTGATTTTTGACAGTTGAGAGCAGGCCATCTTCCTAGGGGAAACATGGCAAAAGAAGGTGGTGCAGCTGTTCACATCGCACCCATAGTCAGGAAGCACAGACAGGTGGATGCTGTGATGCAGCTTGCTTTATTCAACTCAGATGGGTGGATGCTGGGATGCAGTTTGCTTTACTCAACTCAGACAGGTGCCTGCTGGGATGTATCTTTCTTTACTCAACTCAGACAGGTGCATGCTGGGATGCAGCTTGCTTTCTCTACTCACCTCAGTTCCTGACTTCAGACCATACCATGTCCTTCACCAGCACAGTGGTCTTTCCCATCGAGTGAAATCTTTTCGGAAACATTTTCACAGACACCCCAAACGTGCATTTCCATGGAGTTTCTAAATCCAGACAAGTTGACAATGAGGCCTAATCATTTCAGAGACTGAGCATGGCATTCTGTCTGTGCGGCTCATGCCTGTGACCTCCCCTCACAAGAGATGAAGATGCTTTGCACTGACGCTTCTTGCTGGGAGTATTCTGGAAATGAAGGATTTGACAGCTCTGAAGGGAGTTTTAGGAGAAAGTTTGCCTATCCTTTTTGATAATGAACGATTCCACAGGCACATTTGGGAAGCAAAACATTCACTGTAGCAGTAATTTGGAAGCACACCATGTACCAGAACATTGTAGATGATGCGTGTACTCTAGTGGAAGAAGATGACGATGCTTATAAGGAAACATTCTCTACACATAAAGAACACCATAAGCCAGCACAGAGGGACGCACATGGGAGCTCCTGCTGCTGTACAGACAGTGCAGTCTGGGAGAAGAAACCCAGGGAAGGAAATAAACTGGAGAGAAGAATTCATCCCAGATGTGACTTGCTCTGAGGAAAGACCAATTAGTATAGCAAGAGGAGAATTCCTCAGAGCTTAAGAGCAGGCTGCCATGAACTAAACCAAACCACTGCTGTTTCCCATGAACACTGCAAAATCAAAATAATACTGTGTCCTTTTGGCTTTCACTAATGCATTTAACATAAATTCAAGACAATCTTCTGACACTAGCATTCTTAGGTAACCATCAGTACTTGTGATGACTCAGTTTCCACAAGATGAACCAGGGGAGACTGAAGGTCACTCTTTGTATTCAGCACTGCTATTCATAGGACTTAAGAGCTTATCTGGTAATAACAGAAAATATGCTAAACCCAGTGTTAGTTAAAACAAGTGAATCTTTTTATTTGGAACACATTTCTTTTATTACTTAACATTTTTAGAAGATCATAATAACCTCTTTTGAATTATAAATTTTAATACCATAGTGTTGGATCATCTTCTTCTTGTTTGAATTTCAGTCTAGATAAAAGCCAAATTAATTTTCTTACATGTGTCCTTAGAGGTGTGCAAGGAGCTTTCAGTTACTAATAGATGCAGCTTGCTATGGTCAGAGGTCTGAAATGACAGCTTGAGGGGAGAAGCATTGGAAGAAGTAGATAGACATCCTTCTAGAGTACTCAGTAGAAAACTGGTAGAAGACAGTTTATTTAATTTTGCTGTTGATTTATTTTTTCTGATACCCTTGTTTGGTGCAGATAAAAACAATATATTCATCCTATTTCCTCTAAATCTGTATGGCTCCATTTAATCCATCTCGGCTGTGAAATCAGCCACACTTGTCTTCTAGAATATCTACCAGATGATTTAGCACTGCAGGGTTCAGACAAAATGGCAGAGTAAGTTAGAGGCAGAAAACGGGTCCTTACCAAGGCCTTTTTTCTATCCTTCCATTACAAAGACTGCCTACCCTACCACACTTGGGCTAAACTCAGTGTCTGTGTTTTCATGACAGTTTTTACTTACTATGTGGCATTTCCAGATGCCCCTTGGCTTCATCTTCAAGGACTTGGATCATCCTTTCTCTTTTGTGTTCAACTCCACCCTTGCTAGCTGCTGCTCACCAACTGAATTCTGATATCCGAGGTCCGCTCTCACATGCCTGCCCGCTCTCCCCAGCCAGCTTTGCCTCTAGCTTCTCTTTCTTTGAATAATACCCGACTCTTCTGAAATTGAGGGTCTCGACTTCCACCCATCTGAGGCTCTCCCATGTCGATGGTGAACTTCATCTGTCACCTCCACCTTGTGGGACTCCTAACTCTTGACACAGCAGCGTTTCCGCAGGACTTCCCCTGATGTCAGTGGCCTTCATAAGTTACTGGACTCTTGGGACTTTTCTACCCCTCTTCTCTAGCTCATTCTCTCTTAAGGTTACTTTCTGGCTCTCTGACAGATGGCATCAACCCCTCCCTCTAGGGTCTCCACTGTGAGCATACTGTTCTAGATCTTTCTAAAAAACTCCAAGTAGTCTCTCTGTGACCCCTACTCACTATTGCTGCTGCTTATCCTTGTCTTTCCCAGCCCCTGCCTTTTGCCCAACTAAGGTTTCCTGGTCCATCCTCTGGAAACCATATGCCCTCTTCTCCCAAGTCTCCCATTTCCTATTGAGCAGAATGTAATGTCATTAACCATTTAATTAAAACTGTAACTGACTCTTTTTGATAAAAATAAATCTACCTGAAACCAATGTCTAGCTCACCTACCTCACAACTGCATCTCTGCAACTGAGTGGACAGAGACAGCTGACTTCCTTGCTCAAGGGCTGAACTTGGGGAGCATGCACCCTAATTTCTTGGGTACCTTCTATGAAAGCACAGCACTACTGTACACCCTGTGATTCCTTCACAGTCTCATTGTCTGTCTGGGTCACCGCTTTACGCCACACCTTTCCTCAAATCTTGAACGCTCTCACCCTTCCTCTTTCTCAGCTGATTTATCTGGTCTCCGTTTCACTGGGAGAATCTGACAGTTTCCCACAGCGGATTTTCCAGATCCTAGGACTTGTTCTTGCCCTCCTGTTAAGATTAACAATGTTTTAGGCAGTGCTCCAGGGAGTATCTGTTGTCACTGATCTGTAATAATCAGTACCTGCCAGTTGTCTATCAGTGTAAAAAGTCTCCATTCACCCTTCCATGAGCCTCTCTCACTCCTGCTCCTGCAGTGTGGGTATAACCTGGGAAAATGATAGGAGGACCACTTTGTCCATGAGTTCAGTTCTCATCCTCTGCTAGTGGGGTAGCCACTCATGTACTTCATACATTCTCCCAATGCTTAGGAAACACGTTCTTCCCTATAGCCTCCATGAGAGAAAAAGTTTGCTAAACCCAGCCTGCATCTTGACTTCAACATGGTTAAACTCTCATAAAGGACTCTGATGATTTCCCCACCACAGAACCTATGAAAGTCGAGTGCTGTTTCAACTTACTAAGTCTGTGAAAATGAGCCAGGTTGTAGTAAAACTCACATGTGCTTCTTATGCTGGTTATTTTAATTCTCAACTTGAGAAACATAGAATCACTTGAGAAAAGTCTGTAGGGGTAGCACAAGCCAATCACCTTGCTTGTAGGGCGGGGTCACCTGAGGATATTTTTTTACTAATAAATATTGCTGCAGTGCTCTCCCCCGCCCCTTCTGCTTTCCTGTTCTCCGCTGGAACCTCTGGAAGTCTCTTTCCCATTAAAGCTGTATATATTATTACAATTTCTGTCTGCCATCATTTAAGCCCCTACAAAAGTCTTAATGAGGAATTACCTAGATCAGGTTGGCCCATGAGCGTGTCTGTGGAGGTGGCTTGGTGAGGAATTGTCTAGATCAGACTGGCCTATGGGCATGTCTCTAGAGGTGATTTGGTGACCTGATAGAGAAAGACCCAGCTCATTGTGGGTAGCACCATTTCCTAGGCTAGGTCCTAGCTTAGCTAGCAACGAAGAGTGAAAAGAAAAGAGAGAGAGACAGAGAGAGCAGGCAGCCTTGGTACATATTATTTCTTTCTGTTCTTCTTTCTGTCTGTCTACCTACCTACCTGTCTTTCTGTCTGTCTATCTGTTTATTTCATTTCTCAAGACAGAATTTCTCTGTAGAAACCACAGCGATCTACCTGCCTTACTTCCCAAGTGTTGGGATTAAAGGCATGTGCCCACACAACACGGCCTCTCTCTGTTCTTGACCATGGGCACGGTATGGCTGTCCAAAGGTCCCAAGTGTGTGACTTCCTCATAATGATAACCTGGAGCTGCTAGCCAAGTTGACCATTTCTCCCCAGTGTTAGTTTTGGTCAGGATATTTGGTCACAGAAATGGCCATGAAACTAGGACAGATCTCTTAGTCCTTTTTCCCTAGTGGCCTGGCATCTCTGCTGTTTTTCAGAACATGTCAGCACCGTTAACTTTCAAGACCTTTGAACTCTCTGCTTTCTAGAATGTTTCCTCCAGGGAGATGAACAGCTCAGTCTCTTCTTCCTTTTGGTGCTTGTTCAAATGTTACTTTAGAGACATTAATCCACCCCTGATTATAAGGTAACAACCCCAACATGGCACTTCTCAATCCTTCTATACTTACCACTTTTCCTCCAAGGATCTGACCATCTGATATATAGCATGTTTGTTTCTAGAATGGAATTTCCATAAAGATAAGCCTTGCTATGCTTTGCTGTGTTTCATTCCTGTGACTGGAATAGTGATTAATCATACAGATAGCAAGTGTTTTTAAGTAATGACAATTTCCTATTAACTTTGCATTATTTTTATGTTTCTATAGAATGTTTATGAATTTCAAAGTATTATTGGTGGGAGATGTTGCTAAGTTCTAAGAGAACAGAAAATGTCATTTGGAGAGCTGGAATATTTTATTAGTGAGTCACAAAAGAATTTAAAACAAATCCAGAAGCAATTAAGCAAGAGAATGTAGGTCATGAGAGCTGTTCAGTCTCAAAGTACATGTCTCCTATAATTTAAAACGCATTGAATTTCTGCCTGTACAGGTTTGAAATACATTATACTTTAAAATCATGTTCGCACACCATAATTCTGACCTTTTGGTTCTGGCATTCTTAGAGAAATCTCTTGTACTTCTTCCTACTATTAGAAGCTGACATGAAACTCAAAAGCATAAAATAAAGTTTGATTAAAACTATGTACCTCAAACCTTAATGTTAAATAGTCTTATCATCAACATTTAATAACTGAGTGCTCCAATTCTCCAAGATTGTCATGTATGGTTTTTAGTATCTAAGTGCATTTTGATTGCTATTGTAACTTTTGAAAGCCATTCACATGGAAAGTTCTTTGCAATGAACAAAAACTCTGCCACACCTTACTTTTTCTTTTAGATTTTATTTTTATATTTTCTAGTGTGTGTGTGTGTGTGTGTGTGTGTGTGTGTGTGTGTGTGTGTTTCTGTGTAGACTCATGCATGTCACAACACTGCTGTTGACCTCAGAGGACAACACTTAAGGATAGGACCTAATCTTCCATGGTGTGAGCTTTAGGACACAAGCTCAGTCATCAGCACAGTGACAAGCACCTTTACCTGTGAAGTCATTCACCTGTCCCATTGTTTTTCCTCAAATGAGTCTATATTTATCGATTTTAATGACTGCTTCTGTACTCACCCCTTGTAATTCTATTCTTGATACCGATCCTTCTCTTTCAATAGTCTCTTCCCACATCTGAACCCTTTTCCCCATCCAACCTTTCCTGATCGCTCTAGTGAACAACACCACCAAGTAAACATCACAAACAAAGCAAAAGGCCAGCAATAGTTTCTTGTCTCTCTGTCTCAATGAATTCTTTGGCAGAAGAGGACCACTTGACATATGCCCTGATCCTGGGTTATTAGTGTGGCAAATTCATTGTGTGTCCTTGAATGAGAAATTTCTATCTGGTTTTGATGACTTGCAGTGTTTTTTTTTTAATTTTATATATGAGATTTCTAATGTCTTTATTTACTTTAAGAGCATAGTACATGGATAAAATGCAAACTTTGAGCCTGCCATCCCAAGGAAATATTAAATGTTAGATTGGTGGTTGAAATGGAAAAGAAACCCCTTTAAGACAAGGGATTTTTAAAATTTTTTTCAGACTAAATTATTGTTTTGCTTTTTATTAATTTATTATCAGAGAAGATTGTTGATTGTTGTCTTCTTTCTCATTTATCCAGCTTCACAAACCACTACAGTAAAAGTGTTTTTTTTTTGTTTTTTTTTGTTTTTTTTACATTTCTGTGTGTTATAATATACAACTAAATGTATATAACAGCACCAGAATCAGAGTATGGGCTGAGCTGATCACCATCAGGGGACACTCCCACCCGTGCTGCTTGTGAGCTCTGATCACCACCCAAATCCACCTCTGTCACCAATCAATCTGTTGTCCCTTCTAGAAGATTTTTTAGTAGAAATTGAGCAATTGGGAATCTAACAGTATCTCAGCCTTAAAGCTCAGGTCCAATAAGTAAAATTCACAAAAGTCTTTGTGTGTACCAAGTTTCTTTTTCATGATAAATAATATTTCATGCTGCGGATATACAACAGTTAGTTGAATAATTCATACTAATGTTATTTGGGGTGTTTACATCATCCAGCAATTACGAATTAGGCTGTTAGATTCTTTTCATGTATACTTTTTAAAGTGATCCCAAGTGTTCCTTTCTCTAGGATAAATATCTAGGATTTTTGCTTCTAGCTTAGTCCGTGTTTGGCTCTATAAGTGCTGGACTATGTCCTTGTCAGCTCTATGTGATGGTGTCGGTCAGTGAGCAGCCTTCGTGGCTGCCTAAGCTGTTGAAGCAGCATATTATAGCGGTTTTAATTTTCACCATAACCTCCCGCTGTAGATCATCTCCACGTGATTTTGCCATCTGTACACCCTGCTTTTGAAATGTAAGTGTTCTGGAATTTATGTAAATTGATGATTTAGTTTGTTTTCTTGTTTCAGTGTTGTAGAGTTCTGAGACCTTTCTGTATATTTTAGATTCAAATTCTCTTTCATTGGAATTGATTTCCTAGTTAAATACCTGTATCATCATCATCATTATCTTCACGTTAATTTTTTGAGACAAAAAAAAATATTACTTTAGTTTCTCTGTGTAGCTCTGGCTGTCCTGGAACTCACTCTGTAGACTTAGGGTGGCCTTGAACTCATGGAGATCCGCTTACCTCCTCCTGAGTGCTGGGATTAAAGGCGTGCACCCACATGCCCGACTTTTTATTCTTAGAACAGTGTCTTTGACAGAGTTATAATTGTCAGTTTTGATGATGTTGCAGTCAGGACTTTCCTTCCTTCCTTCATCCTCCCCCTCTTTCCTATCTCTCTTTTCTGCCATCTCTCTCCGGCTTTGATGTTTTGAGATAGTCTTACTATTTAGCCCAGGCTATTACTGAATTTCCCATTCTCTTGCCTTCACTTCCCAAGTGCAGGCTTTACCACAATTAGCTCCCATATCCTGATATTTTCTCCTTTTATAAGACATGGATTTTATGTCGCATGTTCTTTACCAAAGTCTGGTTCACAATTTCCCTGGCATCATTTTTATAGGATAAGTTTAGGTTCGTGGACTACTTTACCATTTAAATAATGTTAAAAAGCTCAGACAGAGTTTTTTTTCTTTTCCTTTAATTACCACAAATAAAGATCGAATTGTCTCAGTATCATTTACTCAAAAGCCTTTTCTCTACACTGACTTGCACATAACTTTTCAGAAACCAATTAGGCGTGTTGCCTTTCTTTTCTGTCTGTAGTGTTCACTGGTGCGTCTGCGCTGTCTTTCTTCTGTACAGTTTCTGTAGCTTTCTGTGCATCTTGCTGTCAGTTCCAGCAACTCTTATACTTTTTTCCTCCTCAAAATTGTTTTGTCTGTTCTATTTTCTTTGCCTTTCCTTGAATTTCAGAAATCAGCTCAAGGAAGTCTCCAAACATTTGTCCTTTGATTTTTGTTCATATCACACCGAATCCATAGACCACCTTGAGGAGAGGTGACAGCTTTAGAAATTCTTTATTGCCCATTCCTTTATCCAAGTGGGTCTGCTTATCTACACCTCGATGTATATCACTGGCATTAATAGGTTTTTGAAATAACTACCTTCTATATTTCTTGATAGAGTTATGCTTAAACTTCATATTTATTGTCAACCTCCTATAAAGGTATTTAAAACTGTGTTTTCCAATTGTTTATGGCTAAACGTTGGTGTGCTAGCCTCTTGTCTGCGGTAACCCTGCCTTCTCACTTCCATTTCCCAAGCCATCGCTATACCTGGATATACCTTCATATTTGCCATCCAAGCACAGCAAGGCCTTCCTAATGATCCGACTTCTTACATCACTTCTCAGAGTCTCTGGTACACGTGTCTGCATCAGACCCATAGCCTGTTACTGGGAGCCCGCTAATAGCATTAAGGGCTCCTTTTCCTTTTCTCCGTCTCCATGACCTCTCTGGCACTGCTCCATGTCCTGTAGCTTCCCCTTGTCTGTTCTCCATCATTATTATTCACCCATTTTTTTCTGTATAATTCCACCCTCTTCCTGGGCCACGTGACAGGAGAAGAGAGATGATGAAGACAGAGTACCGTCCCACACAGCTAAAGTCACAACTTCACCCAGAGGTGCTCTCCTATCACAGTTTACAGGAATGTGGGACTGTTAGAGCAGCCTATGAGCCCCGGTTCCATCCACTTTCATTGCTGCTCCCCACCATGGCGAGATCACATGGTCCTAGAGCACGAGAGAGTTAAGAGAGAAGACACTTGATTTTGGAGTATCAGGAGTCCTAACTTCTGTATCCTGAGCTAACTCTAGAGGGCTGGACTCTGTCTACACTAAGGTTAATCTCTGGAAATGGGACTATGTTTAGTCTAGGTCACAGAAAATCAGAAGGGAAATGGAAGCTCATAGCTGCTGGTTTGTTGATATTTGAGATTCTGACTTTCTCGTCTCATATGCCTGGTGCTATTTACTTTTAAATTCCTCAAACGCTGTAGTGGTCATGCTTTCTGCACCGACTTTATAGCTTATTCAATGTGTGTTCATACAGTAGCCCTCCACATGGCTTCCCACCGCAATTCAGCTGGCGAATGATAACATCCTGTTAACTTCAGTGTACTTTCAGTTGCTTCAAATCCGACAAGGCATTCCTAATAAGTCACCTGTATCCTCACCCTATGGCTCAATATGCTTGAATTCAAGGAAGTCATTTATGCTTCACACTTACCATCAAACCAACAGCTTTTAATGTGAAATTTATCATGCATTTTAATTGAATAGAGTAAAACTTGCTTTTGTTTATTTGTGCCAGTCGAATTCTCATATCTGATTGGCACCTTTTTAGGAACAATTCATAAACCAGTGAGTCTAAAACACAGGTGCCCAAATTTTCTATTATGTGCTTTTCTGATAGCCCAAGCTTCATAACAATAATTCTATCATAATATATAACATAATATATAATAAGAATTCTATAATATATATATAACAACTGTGCCAATAGTTCTCATAACTTCATGATAAAGCATACTTATGCTCACTCTCAAGAACTTTTGACTTTGCCAACATAAATCAGGATATTACAATATTCACGTTCTATAGAAGGGAGATCTTCACCAGAGACCAATTGCCCATTCTTAATCACAGTTATTCATTGCATAGCAGGCCATTGTGGTAGCCGCAGAACCCCATGCTAATCAAAGTCACTGTGCTTTCCACTAAACCATGCTCTAAGGATTCTGGGACTAGGGGTGTGTCCCGAATGCTGCCTGTTTGTCCAGCATGATCCCAGTAGTCCTCAAACCGGGCACTGTAGCATACTTCTGTAACCACAGAACTTCGGGGGAGGAGGCAGGAGAGGTAGACGTTTGCAGTCATCCCTGATAACATAGTGAGTCCAAGGGAAGCCTGGGATACAGGAAACCTCTCAAAACCAGATAAGGGCCTGAGAGATGCTCAGCTCTTAAGAGAACATGCTGCTTTTGCGGAGGATCGGGGTTCCCAGCACCCACATCAGTTGTCTAGTAGCTGCTTATAGCTATAGTTCCAGGGGATCCTATACCCTCCTCCAGCCTTTGAGAGTACTGCACACATACAGACAAATTCACTATCTCTATCTATATCATATCTTCACTTAGGCGCAAATATACACATAAATGAGTCTTTAAAATGAAGAAACACTTGTTTAGTGATGAGCTACATCATTATGAATCAAAATTCAAAGTTTTCCATAAACTTTGGCAGTTCCTGTTATAAAGCCTGAAAAGACAGACTATATTGGTTAGACTCTTTAGTTTATTTGGACAATGGATAAGGACTTTTAATGTAAGAAGCAAAACAAAATAATAAAGAGAAGGGTAAGGGCAAAGGACCAGGTGCAGATGGGATGTGAGAGGAAGGACCAGGTGTGGATGGGATGTGAGAGGAAGGACC
>NW_004949149.1:1098799-1135679 GCF_000317375.1 Microtus ochrogaster
TGGTGCGGATGGGATGTCAGAGGAAGGACCTGGTGTGGATGGGATGTCAGAGGAAGGACCTGGTGTGGATGGGATGTGAGAGGAAGGACCTGGTGTGGATGGGATGTGAGAGGAAGGACCTGGTGTGGATGTGAGAGGAAGGACCTGGTGTGGATGTGAGAGGAAGGACCTGGTGCAGATGTAATGTCAGAGGAAGGACCTGGTGTGGATGGGATGTGAGAGGAAGAACCTGCTGTGGACTGGATGAGAGAGGAAGGATCTTGAAGTAGAACTAGAGGTAAGAGATGAAGCTGCTTGCGATGTGCTCTGGGGAACCTGCCAGAGACACCACGAGGAAGAAAACACTGGGACCTGGTGAAAGATTGGAGTGGAGCAAAGGTAGAAATAGGATATTTGGGGCTTGGGTTTTAGAAATGAATTCTCCTTATATGAGTGACTTTGGATTTAATACATGAGGGCTTGGTTTAAAATTCATAAAATATAAACTAATGAAGTCAAGAGAAAGGGTATTAGAAACTATAGGTTGGGAAATTCGGGCCCAGCCGGATATGTTGGATTGTGTTAGAGCTTCATAGAAGAGAGGTCAAATCCCATAGTATTTCTCGGAGTAAATTCATAAAGAGGAGGGATTCAAATCCCAAGGGTGACATAATAGTGTGTAGGCTATAAGACTGAGACCCATTGTTTAAATACTTGCACGGAAGAGTTCCGCGGCTTTGAATATTCAGGAATGTCATACAGAATACGGATGTCGCCGGGTATCTGTACCTACATGGACTTCTCACTTCCATGCTCCCTGGCTTATTCTGAAGGCATAATTATATACACCAGAAAGACTCGCCGTGTCTGCTACATATGGCCTTTGTTTATTTGCATGTCCGGATGAGATTTTCATTTTCTAGCTGCTTGTCTCGATGCCTTCGATGCACAGCATGTCTCATGGCTGCAAATCCCTGGGTTTGACACCAGAACTGCTTGATATTCACACAGCCTGACAGTGCTAATGATGACTTCCCCCTGGATGTTTACAGAGACATTGCTTGGTTTGCATGGCAGTGGCATTTCCGGAGGAGAGGCGTTGTTTACATTTTGATGTTTAACATCTTCAGAAAGCGCTTTTCTTTTCTTTTTCTTTTTGATCTGTTAAAGGATAGCAAAATAGGTAGGAAGAAAAAAATCTTAGAGAATATGTGTTATTAACAGACTGTTTTACATTTCCTTCTATATTCGAAAAATATGTGTAGATTTCAGTAGTTCAGCCCGTGAGACTGAATATTTCATTAGGAAGCATTAGGGGCTGTATTTTAAAGTCAGACTTTTGAGACCCCCATCACTACTGTACTCCATATCTCTGAAAGCCTAGGTGAAAGGCCGTCTAAAATGGAAGGGCATATACATTTGTATGAAATCTCCTCGTTCTTTCCCTTCCACACCTTGTCACAATTAAATATTTAAGTCCCTTTGAGGACGGAAAGGAAACTTGATGCTCTGATGGAAATGCTGTAGGGGGCGTAGCTTATCCCTCTTTTTCTTCTCCTGTGCTTTCCCTGGTGGTAATGAGCTGGCATTGTCCACATAAAAGCACTTGGTCTCTCTCCATGCACATGGGTGTTTAATACTCCAGCCTCATTGCATTGCCACATGAATTACTAGGATGCACTGGGATTACCTTTGCATTTGTTTCAGTCAAGTTTGTTGTTAGTTACTCCCCAAGTATGGCAGGTATTTGGCTTCTTTGGTGGTAAATGTAGACGGTGGGCGGATGAGGTATAAGGAGGAGGCTGGATCATGCCTGGCGTTTTCCCCACATCTGTGTCAACATGCTGGCTGCTCACCTGCATGTGTGGAGGGGACCAGAAGTGAGCAGAGCACGGGGCTTAGAGGGCTTTCTTTTTTCAGTAGCACTTTGAACTCTCTTTTCCAGTGAATTAAGCTGAACCCAGAAGAGTGCCGTGCCTTAACTCAAAGGAGCGAATCTGTAGCTGAGCTGGGAGAAGAACTGGGGTCTCTTGGCTCCTGGTCCAAAGTGCTCTTCAATATATATTTGAAGAGATAACAATACATTTTCAAAAGTTAGCGTCTAGTAGGGTTTTCATCCCGAGTTTGGGGAAGCTACTGTTGCTTAGAAAAACCAAGTGATGAGAAACAAGTTGACAGCGTAGTTAGCTGCTGTCTGAGGATGGATGCTGGTTTACTGGCCACACTATTTATCATGCATTTGGAACACATTGTGGAATGCCATAAAGAATAAAGGAAATTTTGGGTTTAGTCCTGAATCTGAAAAACAAAATAAAACATGTCTCTAGACATGTTGATTTGAAACAACCTTTAGGTTCATGAACTGTGGCTTGTCCAACTAAGAAGTGTGCTAATGGCTGTACTCTGGGTGTAAACGTGTTGTAGAACAACTAAGACCCCAAAATGTACGTTGTACTTTCGTTCAATAAAGGATGAAACAGGCTTGGGTATCATGGATTCAGTTCTTTAGAATATAACCTGATCCAGCTCTGTGAGTCACAAATCTCAAATGGGGGCATGCACTTCTAAGAACTTCAAAGCACTGCCTATGTAAAGTAACTGGAGGGAGGAGAATTAAAACTAGGATTCTAACGTCAGTAGTTTTAGTAAGAGCCTTCCTTATATTCCACTCAGTATCTAAGAAGTCTGTAGGGTAGTGGTTCTCAATCTGTGGGTTGTGAATTCTTTGGGAGCATCTAACGACCCTTTCATAAGGGTCACCTAGGCATAAGAAGCATAGATATTTACATTATGATTCATAACAGTAGCAAAAATTACAGTTACAAAGTAGCAATAAAAATAATTGTATGGATTGGGGGGGTCACCACAACGTGAGCAACTGTATTAAAGCGTTACCCCTTAGAAGGTTGAGAAGCACTGATACTGGGGAGAAAGTAGGAAACACAAATGACAGCCAAGTCATTGAGTAAGCAGTCAGATACTTTAAAAGGGAACAAAAGATCAGTGAATCAGAAATACGCACACACACACACACATACACACACGCCCACACACATACACACACATGCACACACACACACCCTTGTGCATTGTCTATTCTTCCTTTACATTCCGAGATGGCTCTCTTGTAATGCGACAGGGATTCTTCCATTCTCCACCATTAGGATTTTAAATTTCACAGCAGCACTAAGCTCCTATAGGTGCTGTGAGCATTCACACACTCCTGAAATACAGATGCCAAGATCGATTGTTGGCCTGTGAACCAGTCTTTCTATCCACTTCAGCAACATTTCTGGAGAGAATTGTCTTAAATGTGCTGGCCATGGAGACTCTATCCATGCCTCCTGCTGTGCTCTCACCAGGTCCAAGTGGAGAAGTAGAGACCTTTGTAAGACAGTGGCTGGACACCTTACCTTCATCATCTCTCAAAATCCAGTCTGGAAAAGCAGGACTGAGTCACAGATGTGAGACACAAAACCGTCCATGATTTGCAAACCCAGCCCTCAGGTACTCTTCTGTTGCACACATTGGGGTACAGATCCTCTTATTACTCAGCTCTACAAGAGAACAAACCTTTTACCAGGTGTTCCAGTCTTCAGCTGGAACGTGTGTGTTAGTGGAGAGAGAAATCCAGGGTGTTACACACAAACACCACATTTCCTAAAATTAGACAAGCTTACTATGCTCAAGCAAAAATGTTCAAATGCTTCTCTGGGAATTAAAAGGTATCTGTGGTGGATAATCAATTTCAGGGGGAAATTGTTGTAGGGGGTTGCTTATTCGTTTCCTGGCCACTCAGACACCTGAAATAATCACACAAAAATTAAACTATTTCAACCACTGCTTGGCCAACCACTTAGTCGTATTGCCAGCTAGCTCTTATATCTTTTGTTAACCCATTTCTATTATTTTATATTTTGCCACGAGGCTTGTGGCCTACCAGCCAGGCTCCAGCTGGCGGCTTGTGTCAGTCTCTGGCCATGGCTCCATGGCTTCTCTCTGCTCCACCTTCTTTCTCCCAGCATTCAGTTTAGTTTTCCCCACCTAGCTCTACTCTGCCCTATCAGGCCAAGTCAGTTTCTTTATTCATTAACCAATAAAAGCAACACATAGACAGAAGGACCTCTCATACCAGAAAATCAATCAATTAGTGGGTAATCAAATTCAGGGGGAAATGAATCAGTGGGTAATCAATTTCAGGGGAAATGGTGATTCATACTACCAATAAAGGTCCTGATTAAACCTTTAACTATAGGTATTGCACAGAGATAGGCCATTGATGACTTGTAACACCTTGTTGGACATATTTAAGCAGAAAATGATAAAATGAATTACTTAAAACTTTTTCAGAATTGGCACTAATATAAGTTTTCTACACTATCACAGGCCACAGTACACATGCATGTGTGCATGTGTGTGCGCACACACACACGTATCTGATGTGTTCTTCTGTTTTGATTTCGAAACTGTAGTTGATACTTTAATTTATTGGTTTTAAATTAATACGAATCATTAGATTTCTTATCTTAGTAAGAAATATAGCATATTATTTAACAATAAATCACACTTCTTTCTAGGTGAATACTATTTATTTTATTGTAACATGAGGTTAGTTGTACAAATATTACCAGAATTGTCTTACTCAGTTTCTTTTGGTACATTTTAATTTCTATGTTTTGCTTTATTAGAAGGGAAATCACCATGCTCTAGTAACACACCTGAGCATCATTTCCACTTACTCATTCTTTAATTAGCATTTTGATGAACTACATTGATATTCTTGTTTCTTTTTCTGACACTTCTTATAACAACACAGGGGTCTTCAGAAGGTGCTTATTAAATTATATACAACAGCAATACCCAGAATAAAGTTAGATTTCAGAATAGAACATTAGCAAAGAATATTAGTGTCTAACCCGAGACACTGAGCCAGCAGGGCTTAAATGGAAGTTATAACACATCAGACCTTTGGAATTGCACATTTTCTGCTTTCACGAGGCTAAAGGGAAACTTTGTATCACAGTGGTGGAGTTTCCATAGTGTAATGGAACAATTTATTCTTCAGATTTTCCTGTTTAGGGAAAAAAACCTAGATAATCCTCAAACTTCGTGGTTTGTTAATTTTATCTTTAGCTTGCCTTATTATTATATGCTGGTGAAGATCTTACTAATAAGTCAGTATCGTCACTAAACATAGATGAGCCTTTCAGTGACTAATAACCATAAAGAGTTGGACGCCTCGGGTTGTCCCTTTGTTCTTGATGAGTCATTTCTGCTTTAGATCCCTACTTTTGTCTAGGATGCTCTACTACACAAATTCGTTGGCTCTGCTTTATGCAACCTCAATTGGGTTTGCTGGGACACAATTTTCTTTGCTTTCTCTCTTGAGAAGAAAATGTTAAAAATTAGGAACCCAGTCAAATTTTGAGAGCAGTCGCCATCTACACCAGTATGCATAGACAGTTCTTCTGTTTTACTCCGTACTACTTCTGTGATAAACATGAACTTTGTGTCTGGTGGTTGAGATGGAGGGGCAAGAGCTTGGGCTGCTGTAGAGATTCACAATTATAGCCCAGGGTTTATAATATGGTGTAGAGTGTTGATCTCTTGCATCACACTCTTTCCTCTAGGGTACCATTTAGAGCCTTTTGGGGGGTTCATCTTCACATTGCAGTTTGTAGTCCTACCTCATGAATTCATGAAAATAACACAATGCTAGCAATGTGATTTGCTGTGTATGTACCAGATCTGTTTACAGTGTATCAATCCCCTGTTTTAAGAAGCTATTGCTTTCTGGATTTCTTATAAGAGAGAAGATACTTACCTTAGTGTTTCATTGATTCTTCTCTTGCAGAACCTCAGATGGTGGCAAAGCAGTTGGCACCATAGAAGTCAGCCTCGTGAAGATGGGGGAGATTGAGGATGGGGATACCGACCATATCACAACAGATGTGCAGGGACAAAAGGTAGGGTTGCAAGCAGCTTGCTGTGCAGATTAAATTAGAAATGATAAGCTTGGCCAGAAGCCTGTGTTGCCAACACCCTGTGGGCTTTGAAATCTCATTATTCAAAAGCTAAATGAGAAATCATCTCTGGAGTCGAAGCAGGATATGCGCATTTCCTCTGAAGCAGAGTGCCATTTACCCGGTGCTGCACAGAGCTGTGCCATTCAGAACACCTTTCTCTTCCGTGCCAGCCCCCATGTTGATATCATCTCTTCTCAGTGAGAACAAAAGTGGAGATCGTTGTTGTATTTTGCCATGATTACCCTGCAGGAGGCACGGGGAGGATTCTGGGAAGGTGACAGCCAAGTGTAGCCTGCTCTTTATTCCCAAAGACGTATTTGGAAAGAGGCATACTTCTAATTTGAATTTTATATGAAGGAGAGCATATTGAACCAGAACTTTGTATTTTATAAAATTGCACGAAGGGGAGACAGAGGGAGAGGGAGAAGGAGAGGGAGAGAGAGAGAAAAAAAGAAAGAGAAAAAGAGAGCAGAAAAAAACAGATGTATGTCATCCTCCAGATGACAATGCTAGCAATGTAATAAATAAAGTAAAACTGTTTTTGAAGCTCAAGCCCAAGGAATGTCTGTACAGGCCTTTCTCTTTCTTCTCCCTTTTCTAGAACAACAGCAATAACAACAGACAATATAAATATCAGCCTAAATATTTTTCTTACGAATGTAATTTTTATTGTATTAAAGCAATTGAGGTGTACAGTTCAGGCTTTAAAAAGACTTCCGGGAGTTTAATAGAACATTTACTATTTCATGTTATATTTCATATATGTTATGTTTATTTTATGTTATAATTTTAATTACAATAATTTTACTATGACTTATACTTTGTCTTAAATGAACATTTTAAAGCATAAAGCCTGTTGTGACTTGTGACTTTTTTTCTAGTTTGTTGCTCCTTAACTTGGAATTAGTCAGGGTCTGTAAAGGAACAGAGCTGACACTGGTAGAATGAGTGTGTGTGTGTGTGTGTGTGTGTGTGTGTGTGTGTGTGTATGTGTGTGTGTGTGTGTGTGTGTTATATGAAGGGCATGGTCCAGGTAGGCCAACAATGCTGCCTCACACTGGAGAGGTGGAGAAGTCAGTAGTTGTTCAGTCTGTAAGGCTGGTTACCTCTGTGGTCCTGACCTGGTGCCAGAGGCCTGAAGGATTCCTGGAGACCTCTTGGTCTTCATTCATGTTGGCATGCCAAAGAAGTTGGTTCTAACATGAGGGAAAAAAATGCCACAGCAACAGGACGGATAAAATTGCCAACAAGAGTAAAGACTAGCAGGCAAAAAGCCATGCTTCTTCTTCGGCGTCCCTTTCTTTGGGCTGCCACCAGGAGGAACAGCCAACATTCAGGATGGATTTTCCTGCTTCAGATAATCTTTCTGAGAAACACTGTCACAGGAGTGCCCAGCAGCTTGTTGGTTCCATTTGTAGTCAAGCTGACAACCAAGATTATCCAGCATGGAATATGCTTGACATTTGAGCCTTGGGAAATATCTACTTGGGGGATTATATTTACTTAACATTTACAAAACATATTTCTCTTTAAAACAACAGTATCTAAGACTGTCTTTAAAAAAAAAAAAAGTTTCTCTTTTCCCTGAACGAGCTGATATTTCTTCTTCCCCAAACCTCATTCTCCTCTTGCATCCTCCAGGAATGTTATCACACACTGTGACATATCCCAAGGCTCCTATGACAGTTGGGCCATGATGATTTCTGCAGCAGATCTGCAGTTTGTGCATATGAGATGTCTGGTCTGGGGCTTGGTCCTTCCACTCCAACCATGCTCCCTAGAGCATGCCACATAACGCTCATCTTTGCCACCATTACACACGTTCACACATTAAGTTGGAAGGAAGACAATTTGAATTCTAAACTGGGCACCAGGTGCTGAAGTATGCAGACAGGCCTGCCTAAACCTGGAGCAACATATCAGGCCCCCAGCTGCCGTAGCATCAGCTCCCACTTCAGAGATTAGCTGCTGAATCTGCTTTCTCTGGAGCTCTCCGTACTGACTGTTTTCTCAACTCTCCTGCTGCTTGACATCAGGCTGTTTGCCGAACGAAGCAGTGTAACCTGAGGGATCAGTGCGACACAGGACACATCTGCTGTATCCCAACAGCTCACCCACCCCGGATTCCAGTTAGCTGCTGCGATGATGCTGCAAATGGAGGGATGCTGGGTCTGCCTTGAGCCCCCTCTGTATTCTCCTCACGGTTCACCTGCCCTGCACTGTAGTTCATTATGACAACGCTGTGTAAAAGCCTGAGGGATGGTCTTCTCAGAAATGTGGAACTTGCTACCTGGGAGGTACCCCACCAAAGTAGCACACAATTTTAATGGGCCAGCAATGTGGATTCATCACACATGAAACTTTTCTTTGATAGACATTGACAGTCTCAGATCATACTGTGAGTGTCAGAAGTTAACAAGACAGGTAAACATGCCAAACATTGTTGGCATAAAACTTTATCCTGTTCGAACTTTTAACAAATCTTAACTTTTTGTGCTTTTCTCTCTATAAAATGATTTATACTCCTCAGCAATTCCTAAGAAAATTTATGGTTAAGTGGTAAATATATATTAAGTTCTCATATATATAATAATCATATGAATTACATGAAAATAAGTTTTATTTCCATGCTTTATGACATATTTTCAGAAGGATAAATCTCTCTGTAGATCTTCCCACTCAAAATTGTCATGAAATGTGGGCCAGTATCTGTCACTAGAGCTATGAGATGTTCGTGACTGACGACTGATAAAGAAGTTCATTCACTGAAACAGTCAACATCTTTAGAGTCCACATGGCTTCGAATGGTTGGGGAGATGGCTCAGTTGATAACAGCACTAGCCAAACAAGCATTTGAGACCCAGCACCCATTAACAAGTTGAGCTTGCCCGTGACTATTTGGAACTCCAGCACTGTGGGCCTAGGGTATAGACAGATTGATCCTGACAGCTTTCTGGCCAGCCATCTTGGCCAAAATGGCGAGCTTCCTGTTCAGTGAGAGACAGCCTCTCAAGACACTAAAATGGAGAGTGGTTGAGGGAAACACTCAAGGTTCTGGCATCTTCCACAGTGTGCACATGGATGTTTGTACATACATGTTTGCACGAGAGAGAGAGAGAGAGAGAGAGAGAGAGAGAGAGAGAGAGAGAGAGAGAGAGAGGAGAAAGAAATCAGATAATAAAATTCCTTGGATTAGGAGGAGGAAAGTAAAACTTGTACAGTTAGGTCAAGAAGTGGCATGTGTGTCATGTAGATTGAAACCTACTAAAGGCTGTCTCTTGCAATAGCTAGTTTAGAATTCCATAACAAAATGCATTGTCTAAGTGACTTCAAAAACAGACTCTTATTTTGTTACAGTTCTAGAGTATATAAACCTAAAATCAGTATGCTAGCCAATTTGGTAACTTGATATCTGGTGAGCAATATTAGTTGATTTAATCAGTTGTGTGGGGTGTTGTCTGATTTTTTTTTGTCATGGATCTAACTCTCCAGCAAACAGAATAGTTGTTCAAAATTACAGTGCTATTGAGTTGATATGATACCGGTAGTCTGATTTGCAGTTTGGATGGGCGACGTGGAGTGGGAAGATCCCATTTCTGTGTGTCGTCTGCACAGATGAGAATCTTCTATGAGGAATCAAGCATAAAGTGGTCTTTGACTACAAAGAGCCAGCGCTGCCTCCACGGAGAATAATAGTATCTCAGAACAGCAGCCTGATCTCTGTGAATTCAGGATTTTGTGTAAAAGGTTCCAGATAGATCACTACGCTGCATTCTGTTGTCAATGCTCTTCTTCAAAAGACGATATCTCAAAGCTGTATCTAATGATTTCATGAACATCTGTCACACACAAACTAGGAAAGTGTCTCCACCCCAGTCTGAGGCAGTGAGATCTGACTTCAGCCAATAGGCACTCCATGCTGAGATGATGATCGCTGTGTTCCTAAACGGTCATTTAACAGCTTTGTGTAGATGGAGATGAGATGAGGACATATTGGAAACAAGGGAAATGAACCTTAAATAGACCCAAGTCTCACTGCAACTTTCTCCGGTGATATCAGGAGTACCTTTCCTGCCTTGCTATGAGAAGGGAAGATGACCACAAGTGACGTGTAGCTGGTCAGAAGAAGCATTTAAAAGACTTAAATTCATAGTAACTCCTCTGTATAGATGGAACTCAATATAGAAATGGCAAAACCATATTAACAAGCTTACTGCATAGTGTAACTGAATGTCACAGTCAAGGCACATGTAGTAGACAGATTTCAGAGTCATTAATAAAGACGTGGGTTATATGTCTTCCTCCTCAAAACTGTTCCAGGAATATGAATACTCCGTTTTCATGAGGGTTCCATGTCTGAGCCTCTAGGAGAGACCATCCCTGGGAAAAGGAATAAGGGGCAGAAATGAGGGTAAGAAGATACATATGAGAACAGACAGGAAATAGCCCAAGGAATTTTAGGTCACCCCCTTGGGGACTGGTATCTGAGGCTGTGGACTTTTCCCTGAAGAGCCTAGCAGGACCTACAGATAGATTACAGTTTCCCTAAGACTCTCACAATGAAAGAACATTCTAGGCCTTCTGTTTATTTTATTTTGTTTATATTAACTATTAATATCTGACGTGCTTGCTGTGAAAATTCTCTTTGGTAGAAGAAGGAAAATTAGTCTCTCATCAGCCCACTGAGGATAGGAGAATTTCGTTTCTTCTGTCAGTTACAGCTTCATAGGAAGACAAAGGAGGATTTGGGACCCTGACTCCTACTATGGCTTGATAACTGGGGACATGTCCTCTTCAGTTCCTTCTTCTCCTCTAACCAGGGAATCCTTAGCCTCAGATATTATGAACTCTTAATCACTAGCTTTGCACGTCAGTTTACTTGTAATGCACCTCTTATTTTATGAGACAGGGTTTGCACTGTTTTGTTAGAGACAAAGAATATCTGTTTGTCCTAGAAATGAGATTATTCAATATATTTTTATTTCATGTTTTCTTTACTTGAAATATAGGAGTTCGTATGCTGAAATTCACCAGTGTGACGGGAATATAAATATTTGGGTCCTTGGCTCACTTTCCTAAGGATGTAAATTTTATTTTTGTACTTGAAGGACAGTCATTTTCTTTTTAGCTATTCCTCAAGTGCCATTTAATCAGAAATAAAATGTACTCTGTAATTACACAGTTTATATGTATTACATATAAACATGAATAAATGTTCACAGCTTAAGCAAAAAATACATTCAAGATGTAGCTAGAAGCAGATAGCTTGTTTAAAACTCTTGAAACCACATGCAGAGCTTCATGTTTTTGCAAACAAAAGTAAATCATTTAGTCTCTCATTTCATTATTTTAAAGTGTGATTGCATTTTTTTCCCATTAATTCCTAGTGTGCACTAGCGTATGAATGTACAGCCGCAGAAAGTGGGAGCGGGAAGGACAACTCACCTTTATTAAATGCAGGTATGTAACTCAACTTTGGAAACTTGTGTTAATGCTATATGAACATAAATTTTAATTTTCTATGAAATCCATGGTATTGAACTTGGACAGCATCCTCTCAGAGGCCCTCCTGAGTACTCTGTTTACTCCATGCTTGATGGAGAAAAACGTAACGGATTATTAATTTTCTGTTTTGATGTAGGTAATGGGTTTGGGGGGGTGACCTTCCACTCAGTTCTGAATATAGTTCTAAATGTCCTAATCCAGTCAACCTCAAAGAATGTGCAGGATGTAAGACGTCAACAGCTTCTTTTTAGTTACCTTACATTAGGAAGAATGAGGCCAATTGAGTCCGTGTTCTAAAGTTAGAGTTTTTAAATTTAAAAAACCCAAACTAAGTCTTAGACTTTAGATAAGAAGTGTGTTATGAAAAAAAAAAAAAAAAAAAAAACCTCACTCATGATTTTGGCTTACATGCCCCCGTCTTTCCTTCTCTATATTTATCTATGTAAACTCAGCAGCTTTAGCATGAACCTGCTTAAATTCCCCTGTGAGAATTTTATTTTATAGACAAAGGGAGCCATTAGCTTTCTCTAGGTTTTGCATTAATGTATTCTATGGAACTTGGCAGTGTGGTGTGAGCTATGGAGTCCCTACCGAGTGGGAGAGAATGTCATACCACAATCTTCCATTTCTATTTCTAGAGATGTTGTAAAAAAAACAAAACAAAACTGTTTGCTGAAAGTTCTTATCCTTTTCCAAGCTTGTCCATGCGTGTGTGTGTGGTGTATGTGTGTGTGTGTGTGTGTGTGTGTGTGTGTGTGTGTGTGTGTGTGTGTGTGTGTTTGGAATCTGGGGATCTGATGGCAGCAGAGAAAGCTCAAGGAGAAGTTAATAGGTCACTAAAAAAAGATCTTCAAGTACCTTAGCTGTCTGAGACAACAAAACTCCAGAAGCCACAGCAGCTATCATGTTTGTGAAGCTCTGATACGATTTCATATTATAATTATGCAATTGATACAATAAAGTTGGAAACATGTAATTGGTTCCTTTTAGTTGTTATGTTAAAATATAATCAGAAGCAACTTAAGGAAACATTGTGTGGGTACTTGTGGTTCCAGAGAGGGAAGAATCCCTCATAGTGAGGTGGCATGACAGCAAGGAGCAGTGTGGTGGCTCAAGCAGGAAGCTGAAAGATCACATCTTTAACCCAAACAGGAAGCTTAGGGAACGGAAGCAGAGTGGGGCTGTATACCACAAACCCCATCCTTAACCATGTGCTTCCTCCTGTCAGACTCCATAACCATACCAAACAGCACCACCACCTATGGGATAAACATCCCCACCCTTTAGCCTCTGGGCAACAGCTCTCATTCAGCCTCCCTATTGTGTGTCGCACTTTTATTTTTTTTAGGCAGAATAGTAGTAAGAAGTTAAATTTAATTTTAGGGAATGGGGAGTTGGGTCAGTGAACTTGGAACTCAAAGAAGTATAGCAGGTATGGTGGCCTACAGACACTAGGTGGGCTTTCCTATCTACTTACATAATACATGCACCTCCTCTGCCTCTCTGCCTCTGAATAGCAGAAAGGTTCCTGTAGTGTTGGAAGACAATTTGCCTTGTTAAAGTAAGAGCACACTCAAGCTCCCAGAACTGGTGCCAAGCATCAAGGTGGCTCTAACTGGCTTTCAGCCTTTCATGTCAATGACCAAATTCTCCTGAGCAATGCTGGGCTTCCCCTGTGAAATCTTGTTCTGCTTTGTTGTATGTAACTTCATGAGTGATCCACAGCCCACCTCTGCATGCATTTTTCTGGGCCAGATGTGGGCTGTGGGTGGCTTTCTCAATCGCTCTTCACCTTATTTTTTTGAAACAAGGTTTGACCCCAACCCAGAGTTCACAGTTTCATCTAGACTGGTTGCTCTGGGATTCTTGGAGTCAGTCTGTCCTGTCAACTACAAGCTTCTCTACCATGCTGAGGCTGGAGGTGCATGCAGCCACTCTCAGTGCTTGACATGGGAGCTGAGGACTGAACCTCATGCCCACAGGCCTGTGCAGCAGCAGGAGACCCCCCTGAGCCCGCTCTCCAGAGCTGGCTTCTTTTTGACACTTTACTGTTTGAATTGATGCAGCAAGCACAGTTTTGATTTTGAAAATTTCCCACCTTTTTCAAAACATTCCATGGGCATTTCATAGTATGTCCTTTCTTGTGGAGTCACATACAAACTCCTAATGTACTGTAATTATTTTCTAGAAATTCTCATTTACATCCAAAAGCTTTTTTGAGAAGAGGATTCTCTCTTTAATAATTATCAAATATGTACACATATTTTATATCTCTTAAGAGTAACTTACTCTCTGAATCTTTTTATTAGGATGTTAAATCAGACTGGCTCATGACCCTTTTATGAGTTTCTGGCTGTCAGCAAACATTGGTCTTGATATAGCATCTTCTTTGGATACATCACTATTTACTGAGTCATGAAATTAGCTTTTGTTTTGTAAAGGCCACTGTCATGCTGTTTTCTGGACTGGGGTCATATGTATCAAGCACTGGTAATTTCTAGGATTATAAATTGGAAGTAAACAGATATAGGGAATGTGCCACTGTCATTCACAAATACATACAGCCTACATTTCTGTTTCGGGAATTTATTAGTTCTTTTTGATTCAAAGATGAACCACAACCTTTCTTCAAAACAAGCCCAATATATCCACTTCTTTCTTCACAAAATAGCATAGGCCACTTTCTCCTCTTACATTGTAGGTGATGCAGATTGTCAGCTCCTACAGATGCACCGCTTCTGACTTTCCATGTTAGAACGTACTGCATACATTAACAAACATAGGACTCTTAAACCTGGCAAATTGAATTTCACATTGATTAATAATAGATTTTCTACTGACATAATAAAAATCTTCCATCTTGTAGAATCTGACCAAAAATTTGCTGGTAAAATAAAATTTGGTTATTAAATATAAGTTTTTAGTCTTGGTGTATGCACAACTTTGAGATTTCAAGTGAGCCAGACAAAACTGCCAATTCTTCTACATGGTTTATTATTTAATGGTGATCCCAAACCAGAGAAAGAGAGAGGGAAGGGGGGGTGAAGAGAAAGACAGAAACTTTTATTATTTCAGCTTCTTTGGTAATGACCTTCAAGCTCCAGAATGGAGGTCATTCCTACCACTCAGAGGACCTCTGCTTTAATAAGAAAGGACTTTGGCTTTGTCCTTTCCTCTTGCCTTCCCCTCTCAGACCACACAGTGGCTGGTGCAGCCTCCTCTCTCCTCCTGGGAAAAGCGAGGATGGGAACGTGTGAGTTGTGTTTCTGTGGAATGAGCCCAGAGGACTGCAGCAGATGAAGGGAGGAAACCCAAAACCTGATCATGGCTCACCATCCTCCAAAGGCGGCTCCCATTCCCATGCTGACACACAGTGGATTGTAAGTCTCCCCAGATGCTGAGCAAACTCTTGAGGCAGTGGATTATAAAGAGAAAAGTTACTTTGGCTCACAGGTTCGGAGGCTGTGATCAAGGGACGCCGTTTGTGCTCAGTCTCTGACTTTACTGACAGGTCATGTTGGGAGCATGCCATGGAACAAACAGTTTACAATAGGAGTCAAGAAGGAATAGGAGAAGGGAAAGAGACCAGAAATTGGAGTTTCCCATCTCCTTTAGAGCGATTGTCACCATTCTTCAGTGGCTTCATGATCTTCCAGAGGACTCATTTCTTCAGTTTTCTATGATCTCCCATTAGCCCCAACTGATAGCCACACATTTTCCCCAAGGACCTTTAGTAGACTTTATTACATCTAAACCAGCAGCACAGCTGTGTACTAAGACCCACAGGGCATGTGCAGTACAAACAAGATGTCTGTTGGACAGAAACAGTAGAGAGGCTGAAGAAACCTTCTCAGGTCTTAGCTCGGTGTTCTAGTCTAACTGAGGTTGGTAGAAAGGTGGTGGTCGGGGAAGAGGCGACTCTTTGAGGCATATCAAATGCTTTAAGCAGAGGTGTGCCAGTATGTGACTATTTCCTCTGCATGAAATGGGAACTGCCTGAGTTCTTCCAGTTATAGCCTGCCCTGACCATCACAGAATGGACAGGGCTGAGCATACCCCTTCTCTGACTACCCAAAGTCCAAATCCAAATTCTGTAGACTGAATTCTAGTGTCATCCTGGAGTAATTTATTTTGTTTATTTTTAATCAGGATATCTGTTATAATTTTCCATTGTTCTTGGTCCTAAATTGTAGTAGGAGCTGCAGGCCTCATCCCACAGCCCAGCTCCCGGCCGCCTGGCTAGTCTATGTCCCGAAATAACAACACACAAATTGTATTCTTTTAAATACTGCTTGGCCCATTATATCTAGCCTCTTCTTGGCTAACTCTCGCACCTGGACTAACCCATCTCTAATAATATGTATAGCACCGAGGTGTGCTTACAGGGAAGATTCTAGCCTCATCCATCCTGGGTTGGAGCTTCATCGCATCTGCCCCAGATTGCACAGCTAAGGCATATGAGCTCACTTCCTCTTCCTCCCAGCATTCTGTTCTGTTTACTCCGCCTATCTAAATTCTGCCCTATCAGATGGGCCAAGGCAGTTTCTTTATTAGCCAATGACCTTCCTCCATCACTAAATCAACAGTGGGAAGACTAAGAATTTGTGGGTCTGGTTGGATGAGAGAAGCAATGTTTTCTAATTCAGCTGAAAATCTATTTCTATGTAGTATTTTCTTGGTATTGAATGATGGCAACACACCTAGATTCCTTAACTTATCTAGAGAAGTGTCACTACAAATTCTTTGGGAGCTTATTTCTATCATTAAATATAAAATTATGTCCATATGCATTTATCTGTGCTTGGGTATGTGCCCTTGGTGTGGGTGACTTCTGAAGACAGAAGCATTGGATTTCCTAGAATTGGGGTTACAGGCAGCCGTGAGCCATCCAACATGGGTGCAAGGAACTGAACTCAGGCCCTCTGGCAGAATACTAATCATTCTTAATCATGGATTCATCTCCAGCCCTGGGAGCAGAATCTGTGAACGATTCATATCACATGTATTGCCTTTCACAGAGCCATCTCTCTCCCTGCTTTTTGCACTCTCGTGGTTTTCTTACTTCCTCTTCCTGTCAGCGTGTCTGTTATTTCTGTTTTGATTGTTCAGTTCTTGAGAACCATTTCAGATGTGTATAAGTCTAAGAAAATGGTGAGCACCATTGAGGGGGCATCGGCATCAAACTGAATTACCAGGACATACTCTGAATGATGGAGTTCAGCACTTAGGGATGAGATGGCATCTGTACAATCAGCTGTAAAATTAGACAATTAAACACTGTATAATTGAAAGTATGGAATGAACGGATTCCCTCTAAGGTTCCATGGTCCATTAAAATCATCATTGTGGAAGATCTTAAATCAATGACGTCAGTTCCTATTTACATAAATTGTTTTACCTCCTCCTGGTAGCCATGCAGAGAGTCAAGATGAGCAGAGATGTACTTCCTCTGGAGAAGTATATATAAGAGAACATGATAAAATAAGTCATAGTGTTTTCTGGCAATCCTCTGGCCCCAGGTCACATTTCCCCACTCCAGTTAGCCCACTTATAACCCCTCGTATTTCTTTATGTCCAGACACAGACAGGAGGGAGCATTCCTGGTGATTCTGATTTGTCTTTTGATCCCAGGTTGCTGGAACAAAGGGCTTTTATGTGTTATCTGTTTTGGTTTTGTTGAACATTTTCTTGGCATCTTTGAATTATTCAGAATCGTCAGAGCTTGGCTTCTATAATTGATGAATTCCGTGGAAAGCAGTGGCATGCCACCTTTTAGCACATTCCTCTTACAGAGTCTGGGAGCAATGGCACAGACATCTGAATGGAGACGCTAAAATGACAGAAATCTCCCATTTTCTCTCTGCTCTTGTGTTTGCCTGGGGCTGGACCTCAAGAGGATAATGCATCAGTTGAAATCTGGACCAGTTTAGAACAAGACTCATTAAGTTATAAAACCCTGGCACAATGCAAAACATCTCAAGAGTTTTTCTCTCTGTAGACCTGTCATATGGTAGTTTTAACCTTTGCTTTGGAAAAAGCATAATAAATATGGAAATGGAGATGCACATGGGCAGTCTTTAAAAGGGACTCACGTGGTGCTGGAGAGCTGGCAGAGAACCTGGGTTTGGTTCCCAGCACCCACATCAGATATCTCACAACCTCTCAAAACTCCAGTTCAAGCCTCCACACACGCCTGCATCCACATGATGCATACAAACACATACGTACTTGGAATGTTCCTTGGGCCACCAACCAGCTCCCGAATAAAGACACAGAGACATTAATTATGAACGATTGGCCTAGGCTTAGGTTTGTCTCACTCATTTTTATAACTTAATTTAACCTGTTTCTCTTCATCTACATTTTGTTTTGGGGCTTTCTACTTTTCTCTCATTCTGTATATTCTGCTCTTCTGCTTCTGTGTCTGGCTGGCTGGCCCTGGCATCTCCCGAGTGTCTCTTTTCTTTCTTCTCTTTCTCCTTTGAGTCTAGATTCCCTCTCCTATTTATTCTCCCTTCCTGCAAGTCCTGCCTATACCTCCTCCTTTTCTATTGGCCATTTAGCTATTTATTAGACCTATCAGGTGCCATAGGCAAGGTAAAGAGCAACACATCTTTACACAGTTAAACAAGTATTGTGCAACATAAACAAATGCAACATATATTTGCATTGTTAAATATTCTGCAACACACAGACAAGCACATTCACACATAGAGACAAAAATAAATAAATCTTTAAGCTGTTAGTCATACTCTGCACAGCTATTATTAAGGCGGTAAGCCAGTTGCACAGTCAGAAAAGACTAAACAAGAGACATAATGTAGCTTCAGAGTTCAAGGTCTCAGTCACACATTCACTTACACAGCTGGAGTGTGTGGATGTGTGGATTGGCTGGAAAAGGAGTTGGCAGACGCACTCGGCATTGGGGTCTATTGCTCAGTGTTTGATGCATGATTCCGACAGCTCTCTTTTATGTGAGGATGTGAAACCCTGCCATTACTGGCACAGCAAAAGCTTGAGTTGAGATAATCTTATCTGTATTTTTTTTTTCAATTGCCCAGAATATCTTCATGATGGTTAAAGATCAGGCCATATTTTTTTTCATTTTTAAACACACGCTTCATTCTATCGTATTTTATGATATAGAAGAAGTATCCTTGCCTGGGACCCAGTTCATAAAGGAAACCTGGTGAACTAAATTGAGTTTCGAAGAGGATCCCATCAGTCAGCTTTCCCTCACTGTGACAAATCCTTGAGTCTCTGGCCCAGGAGGTTTATTGTGGCACGGCCAGGTGGTTTCAGTGCCATCGTGCCTGTGGCAAGGCAGACATTGTAGGGAGGAGTGTGTGATGGAGCAAGGCAGGGCTCCTCATTGTAGCTGAAAGCAGAGAAAGTGAGGGAGTGAGGTCTGTTGTTTCTAGGAGGTGCCGCCAATGGTTCTGCCACCGTTCCTCCTCAGAGCTAAGGCTGGCAGCTGAGCCCTTAACACACAGATTTTAAGAGTCATTTCAGAGGCAAAACATAGATGTTCTAGATGTTAAATTATTTTCTCTCATTATCCTTAAAAGTTTCTCCTGCTTCATGCCTTTGTCAGTTCTATAGAAGATAAACTTGTCTGATTCTTGGTCAGGGTATAGAAGTATTTCAGAAGACTTGGGAGAGTTTAGAGCTATGTCTGTGATGACAGTGCTCACTGTGCTAGCATGGGAAGCCGAGTCAGATCCCAGCATCCACATACAAGGCCAGATACAGCCCTGTCTCTGCATGGAAAAATCCAGAACTGGGCAGCGGGAGAAGAGATAGGAAGATGGGTGGGGACTTAAATCCTCTCCGCTTAGCTTCAGGTTCAATAAGAGACACCTTCTGCCACTAAGGCAGTAGGTGATAAAACAGAATGGCTGATGTCTCTCTGTCCTCTGAGAGCACATGCACACACATGTGCATATAATACATGTACATATCCCATGTTCACATATATACATAAACATGCATCAAAATAAAGAATGACATTTAGAATCAAGGCTTCTCTCTATATATATACACACACACATACATACATACATATACACACATATATATATTCATAAGGATACTGTTGTTGAGAGGCTTTCTTTGAGGTGCTTACAGAAGGGTGGGTGTGCATTTTCTCATTTCCAAGTTCAGGAAAGGCATTTCATCTTTACTCAAACAACAAATGAGATATGGTAAAGGTGTGTAAGGCCTTGTCCATATTACACTGAGGGGACCTGATCCATGTGTTATGCTCAGAATTGCTTACAGTTAGATAGATTCACTTCACTGTCAACTAATAGTCTTAACTGGCTGTATTAGTAAATTGGAGCTGACTCTCTAGATAGAGACTGGTGACATCTGACGCTGCTCTGTCATTTAAGCCTTGGTGTCTGAGTGTTACAATGGGTGTCATCGCTCAGCAGCAATTGCAAGAGCGTTCTGTCCTGAAATGAGTGATTTGGGAGTGTGTTGTAAGTTTGGGATTCCCGAAGAAGATCACGTATAAGGTTATTATGTGACCTTTCCCTCTGCTCGTGAATCTTGGGTTGCATGACACAGTTACTCTTTAAACCCTGGCCACCTACTCCAAATAACATGCTTTCCCAATGCCAAAGACTTACTTCTGATAAGACAGGAAAGTGTGTGGTTGAAATGTTGGCATTTGAAGATATGTAAAATATTTATTTTATAAATCTTAGGACAAAGAAATAAACCTTTCTGACATATAAAAATTTTAACTAGTAGGGCCTTTGGAAAGCATTTCAAGTATTTAGGAAATAGCATGTATATTGTTACTTACTGAAGTACATAAAGCTAAGAGTGATCAGAGAATGCTTATAAACGTTCTCCAAAGTGTATTTTACATATATGTACTTATATTTTTAACTATATTTGTAGGTGTGTA
This sequence comes from Microtus ochrogaster, assembly GCF_000317375.1. Taxonomy (NCBI): domain Eukaryota; kingdom Metazoa; phylum Chordata; class Mammalia; order Rodentia; family Cricetidae; genus Microtus; species Microtus ochrogaster. The sequence goes on from NW_004949149.1 coordinate 1,119,227, forward strand.
TGTTTTATAAAACATTTAAAGACAAAGAAATGAATAGGTGGGGAAGAGTCAACACTGCTGCATTTTCTAATTGAATTTTCATATATGAGTTCCAGATGCTAACACCAATATATGATGTAAAAATATTTTTAAAAATTCAACTTCACTAATGGATTCCAATAAGCAGGATTTTGCTTATTAAATGGATAAGCAAAACGTTGCCCTAATTGATGATTTTCTTTACCGGGCTTCTCGTGATATCCATTTGCTTTTGATTTAACTCCTGCCCTTCTCTCTTCCCGGCCAGTGTTAAGGAACCCTGTGTGTAAGCTCTATAGATTCCCCACCGCCGACAACAAGTGGATGCGGATCCGCGAGCAGATGTCCGAAAGCGTTCTTTCTTTCCATATCCCCAAGGAACTGATTGCGCTGAACATAAAAGAAGACTTGTGTAGGTAAGAGAAACGAACCATCTCTCACACTCCTTTTTGGTTTTAGCTAAAGTTATATAACATAGATATTTAGTATGTTACGTTGTTTGAAGCACACAAATTGAGGAATGGTTACACTGAGTCATGAACACATACAAGACCTCACGTACCCGATGTTAAAGCTGACCTCAACTGCGTTTTTGCTTTTAGTTTTACTTTTTCCAATAGGGATCACGCAAAGTTTTAAATTATGTGCGTTAGGAGATAGCTCAAGTGCTTCCTGTGAAAGCATGGAATCTGCATGTACTCCCCAGTGGCCAGATCAAAAGCAGGCAGCACAGATTTGTAGTTGCAGCACTGGGGAGACAGAGACAGAGGATCACAGGAGCTTGAAGGCCAGCCCAGCTCACTAGCTGGTGAAGTTCCGGGTCAGGTGAGAGCTTCTTTCTCTAAAGAAACAGTGTAAGGTGACCGAAGGAAACCCCATGTGTAGATCTTTGATCATCTACATGTGGATGTGTGCAAATATAGAGGTATCATGCTCACTCCACACACATACAAATTGCATATATGATGTTATTTCGTCTCCTCCTCCTCCTCTTCCTCCTCCTCCTCCTCCTCCTCCTCTTCCTCCTCCTCCTCCCTCCTTCTCCTTCTTCTATTTTTGAGACAAGGTTTCTCTGTAGCTTTAAAGCCGGTCCTGGAACTAGCTCTTGTAGATCAAGCTGGCCTCAAACTCACAGATATTCGCCTGCCTCTGCCTCCTGAGTTTTGGGATTAAAGGAATGAGCCACCACTGCTTGGCCAACTCTTTTGTATCTTGAGTTGTATTTCTTACGCAAAGCTTTATAGTAAACCAATACCACAAGCTCTGACTCATGTCTTTACCTCGTCTGTTTCAGATTACTTTTTGTTTGGTTCCTATTTGAATTAAAGAAGAGTAGCCTTGTCTATGGACTATGTAAATTAGCAAGACTTTTAAACATTTGTTGGTCTAAAAGCATTTAAGATAACTGGTAAAATACGTTAATGGAAAGTACTTTTTCCAATGAAATCAAATCAATTTCTGTAATAACACAGGAGGTTCTGTGGGTTCATTGGTTTGTAAGAGCATCTCTGAACCATGACTAATTAGATAATCTGATACTTTGCCTTTTAAACAGGGCTGTAATGACTAGATGCAGAATACTGTATCATATGAAACACATTTAAGGTCCAAAATCTCAAATGATTGTGAATGTTTTCATAGTTTAATAATTCTATAATTGCCGAAACATACAGTAGAGAGTAAACTGTCCTGTGCTTGGGTTCCTGTTTCATGTCAACAGCTGGACACCTTTGACTAGTGATATTGGGCCTTTTAGTAGACTCTGCCGTCTCCAGAGATTCCAGATTGATCTATGCCAGGCATCACAGAAGGGTAGCTACAGTGGTGGAAAATCGGTTAGAGTAGGGATAAATGCACCACTATTCTTTATCAAAAAGAAGAAGTGTTAACAGAAACTGACATTTAGGAAAAGTTAAGAAGGGTTTTGGATTTAAAGAAACTGGTGTGGGTCTAGAAACAACAACTGAAGGAAAGAAGAGTAGATGGGTACTTAGGGTGACTGGTTGAAGAAAAACAGAGCACAGAAATCAGATCATAAAAATGGACTCAGGCCAAGGGGAGCTGGGGCATGGCCAGGCATCTCCACAGACAATGGAAGACCCAGCCATATATACTGGAGAGACAGCCTAGCAGCAGAGTACCAGACAGGACCTGGCCCATCACTCAGCTAAGAAGCACAAAGATTTTCCCAGTGAGCAGATGTAAGAGGTGATGGCTAGCCCTAACCCCTATGCTGCATCTTAGGAACTCCATCTAGCTTGGTCCCCAAATCCCAAGGAAATAACTGAAGGCACAGAAAACAGACAATGAAGGCATTTCACAACACAGAGAAATCTATTCACACACTAATATATAAGTATATAAAATATAAGTGTTCTGACTTCCACACACAAATGTGTGCATACAATCATACATGTGTACATTTGAGCACACACATATGTAATTTAAATAGACACTATAAAAATTCTTAAAACATGATTTTTTATGAAAGTAGAATCTCCCAGATGTAACTGGACTCTGAAAGACTTTATGCAGTAGTGTTTCTACTGCTTTTATTCAGATCCCAGGACAGTCTCTGCCCTGTTTGCTTTCCCTCCCAAGCTCAGTGGCAGATGGGGTCTTCTTGACTTTCACTGAAGGCCAGAGCATCACTGATGCCATCCTTCAGTACTTGTGAGCACTTATAAAACATTTTATCACCATACTTAGGGAGTTATTAAGGGAAAGATCAGGACTTCAGAAAAAAGTTATCTGGGCCAACTTACTATGATGAACACTTATAATGGCAAAGACTTGTGTAGTTATTTTGTGACTTCTTAGCCAATTGTATCCCTATACTTTTAATAAAAAGGAATAAGCTTATCTTGTGTCCTCTATGAGACCTGTAGAACATAGGTGGGTATTCAACTACACAGAGAGATGATAGACAGACAGATATAGATTTAACCAGTCACATATACTTTAAAATATAATTCAATAAACACAGTCTTAAGTTTGTTATAAGTAGCCATGTCCATATACCTACAGTATGCATATACATTTATACATGTCATATATGTACCCGCAGCCATGAGAAAACTATTCAAGGTCCAATGTAAATATTTTTGTAGTCTCTGTCCCTGCCACTTTAGCACAAACAAGCAAGCAGTCACGGACATTTGAGTGAACAGTTATAGGTGCATTTTAATCAGATTTTATTGAGAAAAGCAGAGCTTGCTTCTCGGTCCCAAGATGATGAACTCCAAGCACAGTCCTCAGTGCCTATGCAGGCTTTATTGAAAATTCTTTGTTGACAATTTTAATCTTTTTTTCATCTCTCTTCTGAAGATATACATACCCTCTGACAGCACAGCACAGCAGTTCTGAGTTGTGTGTTGTCAAATCTCTGCCAGGAGCATTTGACAGTCACTTGACTATTTTGTTGTATTCACTTGCCCTAATTGAGGAAGGGAAGGAGCATGGGAAAGGCAAAGGACTGCCATGGGAGGACATGAGCTGCCACCTTGGCAATAAGGCCATCTTCATTCAGCATAGTAGCTAAGCCATGTTGTAGAACTGCTGGCAGAAGAAAGCGATTGCCTCCCCTCCACTCTGTACACCCTGAAGGCTGTGTAAGAACTCTAGTGTGTGGGGTAGGGGGTGCACATACCCACTGAGGACTAGAGAAACTGCCGGAGATCCCACCATTTCTGGTGGAGGTACATGATCAAGACCAAGGAACTTCCATGGGTAAGTAGTCCGAGAGCAGATGCAAGGACATGCACCACTGAGATGCCATGACATTATGTAAAGGGCCAGATAGAGCCTGTGAAAACTCTGCGATTATAAATCATCTCACACTACAAACCACCAGGTAATCAGAGATATGACAAAGAACTAGGAACCAGACCCCTGCATCCTTGATGCATGTGCAGTTTCCACAATATGCCCATTACCTACTGAAACATTTCCTTGGGGTAGCATAGGAGGAAACAAACTTCTAAAGGGCTCTGTGTGTGTGTGTGTGTATTGCATAACAATCATAATGAAAGGAAACAATGTATCAGTTTGAGAATTTGAGTCTCAGAGTCCCAAATTCTTCAAGTTTGATTGTGAGATTGCTTTTGAAAGGTAACAGCAATTAAAGGAAATGGATAAGGCTATGCTAATTATGTATAGTCAAATCTGTTTCTAAAGATGAAAAAAATCTCGACAGTCAAATGTGCTACTGACTTTCATGTATCTGAGTTAGTCTGGGTATGTTTGCAGGGCCACATGTGTTTGCTCTTTGCTTGTTGGCAGAATTCATCCTCTTAGAGAATAAATGAAGGAGACCATATTCTCCGCAGCCAATCCTGACTGAGTTAAAATGTGGCTGGGAGGGGGGACATAATGAGCGGCACAGCAGCTGCTTTCATATCGTTCATTCACAGTATCTGTCCTTGCTTGCCGCCGACATCCAAAACCACGCTTGCATTTTGTCTCACAGTTAGTATGACATTTGCACCCAGTCTGAACCATTTTTATTAAATTTGACGCTGTACACACACAAAGTCTTATGGCCATGACAGAGTTGAAATCCTCAGGGAGCTGCCCCCCAGCTGACCTGGGCAGTGGCATCTTCTCAGATTAAATTCAAAGAAAATAATCTTTTGAGTCGGCAGTGAAGGGTTCACAGCACTGCACTCTGAATTTTATATTATGGTTTTGCTCCAGGATCCTCACAAGCAGGAAGTCTGAGCCAACATTGTTTACTGCGGTGAAGATGGGCTCATCCTGTGATTAGTGATTTCAAGACATTTGTTCCTGAAGATAGAATGTATAATGCAGATATGGAAAATAATGAATTTTTATTATGAAAAGAGTGCATGTAAACAAAGCAATAAAACAAAGACAATGTGAAAAGGGGAAAAAACCACTCTAAATGTCAATACCAGAAGGAAAAGAGGGTGTGTAATTTCAGGATTTACTCTGGCTGTGGTAAGCATAATTTCCATCTGTGGCCATCATGACCTCCTTGGTGTAAAGTTGAGAGTTTTTAGGATGTAACTTTGTGGGTATGGATAGTACTGGGGAGTGAACCTGGAGCCTCACACAGTCTCTAACACAGACCCGTTATCCCCAGCACCTGTTTATGTTGTAAATGTATCTACAGTTTGTCGCTATGATATTAAATGAAGTATAGGCTAGTAACCAATTAGATATTTCATCTTAGTTTTCATGAGTATTTTTAAAAGCACATGGAAGGATGCGCTTTTATAATGTCTTCACAGTGCTGTTTCTGGATTACAGATTGAACTGCTAATTTATTTCACAGCCATGTAAAGTTGGAACACTAAAACTTGCTCCTCTTACAGAATTCTTAGGTTTGCCAGCTGGCAGCAGGTTCATTTCCGCTAGCTTATCAGTGTAAATATAAATATCTTTTCAAAACTGAGCTCCTCAGCCTCATTTTAAATATTTTCTTCCTTTCATTTTAGAGAAATGATCAACCCTTTAGCCTTTGTTTCTATTTTTTATAGTTGAAAGATGATTTGATAGTATTTAACTTAATCTAATTCATAGGTTATATATGGATACCAACGTATATATGCATATAATAAATAATATATAACACATTTTAATTAAAATAGGATTACATTACTTCCCCCTTTCCTTTTCTCCTTCAAACCCCTCCAAACCTTCACTCTGAAATCAGTAGCATCTTTTCTTTCATTATTATTGTTACATATATATGTATATGCACAGAGATACATACTTATGCAAACCTTTAGACATTTCTTTCTCCTATGTTTATCCCAGGGCAATGCTTCAGTGGGTGATTGACTTACTGTGTGTATTGCTTTTGCATCAAGGTCACTGGAACCTGGTTCTTGGTTCCTTGCCGTGTCTTTGTTCACCTGGTGGTGTGTACTTGTAATCATAGAACTCCCATGGGCTCCAACAAGCAGGTGATGACGTCATGGCATCACAGGTGTGTCCTTGCTCTGATCTCAAAGTATTTACTCACCACTATAGTTCCTTGATACTGATCATGCAACTGCAGCAGAAATTGTGGGATCTTCAGCCGTCCCACTTGTTCTCAATGGGGATGTGCTGTCCCTGAGAGTTATTATACATCCTGTATTGTTCTTCTCCCAGCAATTCCATAGCATGGCTTATCTACTTTACTGAGTACCCATGGCCTCTTCATGGATCTCAGTGAATTTGAGGCCAGTCTGGTCTATATAGTGAATTCCAGGACAGCCAGAGACACACAGATAAACCTTGTCTTGAAAAACCAAAACCAAAAAGGTGAGCTCACCATCAAAGCCATGTAGGCCCACGTATGCGTTTTCAAACACATTAAATTATACTAAAATGTATACCATATTGTACGTGATATTCACTTCCCCTGAATTTGATAGCTATTTCCATGCTTCAATGAATTTTCCTAAAATTTTTGTATATAATAATTACCTGATATTCTATCATGTGAGTATCCACTAATGTACATATAAACTGTTGCTCCAATGTTTGTATGTTTGCATACATATTATGTAATTTAACTTACCTCCTTTATCTTGTGTGTTTAGTGCATGGATACACATGTATATGTGAGCACACCTGCCTGTGCATGCTCGTGTGTAGGTCACAGGTTAACTTTATGTATCTTCCTCTATTATCCTCCACCTTGATTTTTAATGTAATTTCTGTTGAAATTAGATTGACACTAGAGCTTGCCCGTTCGGCTGCACAAGCTAGTCGATTGCTTCTCCCATCAGCCCCTCTCTACCTTCCCATCCAATGTTGAGCTACAGGCATCTACTGCCATGCCAAGCTTTCCCATGGGCTTTTGGTGCTCTGAGCGCATGTCCTCCTGCTGCACTGCTAACTACTGAGCCAGGTCCCCAGCCCTGTGTTATGGAAAATTACTTTAATAGTGTCTGATGAACACATTAATGGTCATCTTTAATATGTTTTCAGTTTCGAAGCAAAGTCCATTTGTATTTTATGGCCTTGATTTCTTATTGCCAACTTGTCTCTGTCAACTTGGCATTAAAAATTTTCCTGTTACTTATATATGCAAATCATGAACTCACTGGTTTTAAGACATTAATATTTTATCTCTTATATGGATGAATATTTGCCCATCTGTGGATTACCAATACGACAAAAACATAAGTAAAATGTCAATGTAGAACCCAATATATTCATCATTTCCTTTTATTTTTTAAATTTTAAGTAAACTTATTATTTAAACCATGCAAATAAAAAGTACATACCAAAATTAATCAGACACAAAGTCTACATATCTCATTGTACTTCTGTTCAATGGCTAGTCATTCTGAAGCCATAGAGCTTTACATTGATTTTATGTTTGACTATCAAACTGTTTGGTAGTTAACTGTAACTTTCACATCCTTACCCACCAGCCGGAACCAAAAAGTCCACGACAGAGTTAGAACTATAAAAATGTTCCCTTTTACTTTTAAGAGTTATCTTAACATATATACTTTGACATGTTTCAAATACTATTTTTAATCATACTTTTACATTAATTTCATTTTAAGTTCTTATGTATATTTTGTTATTTTTCATGTTGTAACTCAAAAGCCAGCTTTGGACTAGTGACTTGGTCAAATCAGAAAAGTGCTTAGCTTGTCGGAGTGGAGACTTGAGTTAGATCCCATGAACTGGTAAAACAAACTGGGGTTAGTGGTGCATTCTTAAATCCCAGTGCTGAGGAGGGAGAGAAGAGGAGATTCCTGGGATCTGCTGACCACCCAGCCTACACTAATAGGCAAACTGCAGGCCACTGAGAGACCTATCTCAACGTGGCAGACAGCCCCTGAGGAATGACACAGAAACCGTCCTCCGACTTCAGCATTCATAAACACACACATGTACACGGACTCATAAATGTTAATCAGTCTCTTAATATTTTGTTTGTTTTACATTTTGAAATCTTACAACCTGAAGCTTATTAGCATTACAGAAGGAATTACTAAATTTGCTCTACTATTGAAAATGTGGCCAATTTTATTTCCCTTTTTACCTCTTATCCGCCACTAAGTCACCATAGCAACAACAAAACAAACAAACAAAACAAACCACTTAGTTTTTCCTGAGTTATGTTACTATTACTTTACATTTGTGACTGGCAGGGGTGCACATTGACATGCCACAGCATATGTACGGAGATCAGAGAACCACGCAGAATCTGGTGTCTTGCTGGGCCCCAGCACTCGGAAGGCAGAGGCAGGCCCATTTCTGTGATTTCAAAGCCAGGCTGGTCTACAAGAGCTAGTTCCAGGATAGGCTCCAAAGCTACAGAGAGTCCCTGCCTTGAAAAATCATTTAAAAAAAATCTGTTGTCATTCCACACTTGAATTTATAGAATCAAAATAGGACGTAAGGCTGAATGACAGGTACATTTTCTGCTGCTCTATTTTTCTGGCCCAGCTGAATTCCTTTTAAAAAGCTGACATCTTGCACTAAGACCAACAATTAATAAATGGGACCTCATGAAATTGAAAAACTTCTCCATGGCAAAGGACACCATCATTCAGACAAAGCTGCAACCTTCAGAATGGAAAAATATTTTTCTAACTACACATCCAATAGAGGGCTAATATCAAAAACAAGTAAAGACCCAGATATTAAGAAACTAGCCCAATAAAAAATGAGGTACAGGTCTAAACAGAATTCCCTAAAGAGAAAACTCAGATTTCTGAGAAACACAGAAATGTTCAACATCCTTAGCCACCTGGGAAATGCAAATCAAAACTACTTTGAGATTTCATCTTACACTCATCAGAATGTTTGATAAAATAAATCATAGCTCATGTTGGAAAGAATATAGACTAAGGGAAATGCTCATTCCTTGATGGTGGGAGTGCAAACTTGTACAGCCACTGTGGAGTCAGGGTGGTGGTTCCTCAGGAAGATGGGACTTGATCTACTTCAAGTCACAGCTGTACCTTCTTGGATATACACCCAAAGGCTCCTACAATAGAGACGTTCGTTCAACCATGTTGATTCCTTCTTTGCTCATAATAGCCAGATGCATGAAACATAGATGTCAGGCCACCGATGAATAGATAAAGAAATTGTGTTACATTGACCAATGAATTATTTCCCAGCCATTAAAAGAGGAAATTCTTAGGTAAATGATTGAACTAGAAAAAAGGAAAGTCATCCTGAATGAGGTACCCCAGAAACAAACAAACAAAAAGATAAATGATATGTATTAACTTATATGTAGACTTTAGCTGTTAAGTAGATAATAACCAAGCTACAATCCATAGAACCATGAAGATTATGTATCAATAAATCTCATTAGAAAAGAGAAATAGAATAGATAGTTTTAGATGGATTGCAAGGGCTAGAAGAGGAGGATCAAATGGTGAGACAGAGGGGAAAATTAAGGGCCATTTGAGGGTTAGTTTGGAAACCTAATAAATTAGAAGCTTCTTAAAACATACACATGCATGAATATGATCTAATTGAAATTGCAAAATAACGGGGGAGGCAGAGCCACAACTGGCTATCTCTAGTCACTAATGAAGCTTCCAGTCCTGGCACTGGGTTACATCTAATTGACTTGTTGGCCAAAGGAGGTCCCATGGGGGATTTCCAAACAACCCAGCCTGTTTCTAAGACTATATGTTGCTCTCCACAAACTGACAGCAAGGCCCCATTGCTGAAGACAATACCTGCACAACTCATTGAACATGGAGAAACTGAGCTTGTGCCTAAATAGTCTTTACCTCTACATGCTACCATACACTGTACAGGAGTACTCTGCAAGCTACCAAATGAGAAACATAAATGCCAAGCCAGTCACAAACCCTGTGATATACAATGCCTGCAAGATAAGCTAGTGCAACGGTGGCACAAAGCTTGTGGGAGTTACCATCTAATACCTGATTTGTCTTATGGCCCACTCCATGAGATGGAACCCATATCTAACATTGCTTGGGTGACCAAGAACCTGAGACTAGATAGTTCAGGGATCTCGGGGGAATTCAAATACTACTGTTCTAAAAGAAACAAACAAACGTGGGAGTGAAATGATTTCTAATGACCTTCTGCTATGCTTGTGCATCTGATGTACTCATGCCTTGACTAGTCATCAGAGAAGTTTCTTCATGCAGCAGATGGGAACACATACAGAGTCATACAGTCAGACATTATGCACAGAATCAGAGACATTGGAGCCCTCAGACATAATCTGGATGTCTCCATCAGATCCCTAAGGAAGAAGAGACAGAAAGAATGTAAGAAGCAGAAGGGATGGATGGAGGGCACTAAGAAAATAACAAAAAAGCCTAAGTCAGTATGATTAAAGCACATATGAACCAACAGAGACTAAGGCAGCATGCATAGAGCCTTAATGGGGTCTTTACCAGGTCCTTCGTGTATATATTATGGCTTCCAGTTTAGTGATTTTATGAAATTTCTGAGTGAAAATGAATGAATCTCTGATTCTTTTGCCTTCTCTTGGATTATTTTCCTTTTGTTTGTTTTATTCAATTCTAATGTGTTAATTTTGTTTTTATCTTATCATATATCATATTATATTATCATAACTTAGAAGACTATTTTTAAAATTCTTATAGTCTGATTCCATCCTTTGTCTAAATTATGTTTAGAAAACTATTCCTTTTTTGTAACCTTATGAAAATATCAGTGTTTATTTTCACTTAGCTTAAGTGTTTTAAATTGCTTCTAATTCATATTTATTGTCCTTATTACTTACTTATACCTTTCCTACTATTTCATGATATCTAAAAGTGAATTCTACTTTGTATCTAAGATGTAGAAAGGTATAATCAGTCTTTTTAATTGACATAAAATTATCATTGACACTATAATACTGATGCTATCAGCACAATCCATCAAGGTTATTGTTGTTGATTTCTGTTGCTTGATCTTTCAAAAGTCTAAAGAGTTTCATGATGAAAAATATATTAGTAAGGTTTGCCAGTGACTCAAATGAACAGCATTTGTCCTGTGTATGTCTGCCCTCTCAGCAGAATCCTTTTGCTTGGAAACAACTCACATTTTCCCTGTGGGGCATATTTTCCTGGCAGTTTAACCTGCTGTGCCTCTGGTTCTCCCTAGCATCTTCTTCATCTGAACCCTGCAGGATGGTGCTGTTCTCTTGCGTAGGTCTAGGCAGCTGACCTTCTTGCTTTATCTGCTCTTTAATGCTGTGGTTTTCTAAACCTCGTATCTCACACGTGTTCTCTGAGCCCTCGATCCTCCTATCTAATTGCTAGCTGAACACTTCTACACATATGTGTTGTTGCAGTTGCCCCTCATGGCTAAAGCTTAACTCTTGTTGATTTGTTTCTAAATCATTCTTAGCCAGTTCCCATCTCAATAAATCACAGCACCCATTCCAAACCTGTTGTAAGAGAGCGGTGGGCTGTGTTCTAGCCGCCCTGGCTCCCGCATGATTAGCTTATGCCCCGAAATAATTTCCCAGAAACTGTATTCTTTTAAACACTGCCTGGCCCATTAGTTATAACCTCTTATTGGATAGCTCTTACATATTGATCTAACCCATTTCTAATATCTGTATTGCCACTTGAGTGTGGCTTACTGGGATGAGTCTAACGGGCATCCATTTCGGAGAGGGGAATCATGGTGACTGCCTGACTTGGCTTTCTTTCTCCCAGAATTCTGTTCAGTCTACTCTGCCTACCTAATTTTCTGTCTTATTCAAGGGCCAAGGCAGTTTCTTTATTTAACCAATGAAATCAACACAAAACAGAAGACTCCCACATCACAAACCCAATGATATATCTTACTAAATTTACCCCAAATCAAATCTAATTTCTGATTATTCTAGTTTTTACAGTTTCTCACAAACCCATGACACTTGTGTCTTTCCTCATGTGCTCTGATTGAATGCCATTATTCTGTTTCTGTGATAGTTTAACTACAACTTTTGTTTGTGCACATCCTTAACTTTTCCTTCAAATCCAAAAATCGCATTGCAGGATCATGCAATCTATTAGAAATATTTCTAAAATGCAGGTTGCAGTTAGGGGTTTCTGGAGATAGCTTTGGTATTTAGCCTTTTGTGAACTGTACCAGAATTACACGCTAGGATAGAATGAGGAGGCAAATTTCTCCTTATAGAGTGTTCAAAGTTATACTGTCCTTTTGAAAAGTTTAAATGTTTCTATAAGAATAAGATATAGAAGATTTGGTGCTTCTCACAAGACAATTACTACTTTGATCTAGTGTAACTAAAGAATAGAGAAGCAACTAGCACACTGTGGAGTAATTTGGTGAGAAGGAAAGAATGACATGTTACAAACAACCTCTGTGTGTGTGTGTGTGTGTGTCTTTATATGTGCTTTTCCTTGTTTTTATAGTTCTTCCAACATGGTTGAGTGCAGGATAAGTTATATAGGTCTTCTGAGCTACTAGCATAAAATTGTTATAGTCTATCTTAATGTCACCACAGATTTTCTTTATGTTGAGTATTTTCTTTAAATATCACACTATTTCAAAGTTCGCTAGGTTCAGTCTACAGAATTCTTCTACCTATATGGTATAAGTTCTTTGGAGATTATAAATATTGTGTTAAATCTAGTGTGGTATGCACATATTTAGATGGGACCCATGTAGCTATGTACTATTATCTTTATAAAGATAGACAAATTCATATAACCTAAAATGGCATTTAAAAAACTTATTTTGTTGTAATTAGAGCAGCGGAGCTTGGGCGCCACTCTGTTGAATTAGGAGCGGCGGGGCTGCGTCCCTGGCACCTGGCCGCCCCCATGGCTAGCTTTACCCGGAATAATTACACGGAAACTGTATTCTTTTAATCACTGCCTGACTCATTAGTTCTAGCCTCTTATTGGCTAGCTCTTACATATTGATCTAACCCATTTCTATTATTCTATGTAGCCCACGAGCCGGCTTACCAGGAATGATCTTAACCTGCATCTGCCTTGAGTGGGAGAACCATGGCGACTCTCTGACTCAGCTTCTTTCTCCCAGCATCCTGATCTGTTTTCTCCGCCTACCTAAGGGTTGGCCTATGAAATGGGCCTAGGCAGTTTCTTTATTAATAGAAATCACTCCCACATCATTTCCCCTTTTTCTGTTTAAACAAAAAAGAAAGGCTTTAACTTCAACATAGTAAAATTACATATAACAAAACAGTTATCAAGTAAGAATTACAGTTATAATATTTATATCTACTTTATATTTTATCATAACTAAGGAAAACTATATCTATCCATTCTTCAATTCCATCAAAGACTCCAGAAGGATATAATACTACCTAAGTAAACAAGAAATAAGAAAACTCTAGAAATGACAGAGACATTTCGCTGCCTGGACAGTCACCCAAAGTTCTTTTGTACTGTTGGGGCATCCATCTTCAGCCTTCAGGCCCATAGTATCCAGCAGACATTTTCATCAAGCAGGAAATTCCAAAGACAGTTCAGTCACTTTCTGCTGTATCCTGCAGAATATCTCGCAGACTCTCATGAATCAGGAACCCCTAAAGTCCATCTCACCTTTTGGCAAGTTCAGCAGTCCTCTCTCTGTGGGTTCTCTGTGTCCAGTTTATGCATCAGTCCAGGCAAGAGCAGTTTCTTGCCCAAATGGCTATCAAGCTCCATAAGGATCCTCTTCAATGCCCATCTTCCTCTTTAAGTAGATTGGCGCTGTCAGGAGCAGACGTGTCTCATTGTCATGAAAAACCCTAAGTTATTAAAACATTTAAAATGCCAATTCTGCAGTCTTTGAAAGATATGAAGAATGCCTATCTGAAATATATCTCTATATATCTAGAAAATCTAAGTAACATGACTACAACAAACTTGACTATTATTTATGATTATCCATTAGCAAACTATATTTACTAATTATACATTACATTTTTAAAAATGAACTACACAATCACAATACCTTAATCAAGAGCAGAAATACATATACATATAGCAAAATTGACCTTAAAATCCATACCAATGCAAATTATTCATACCTATATCATTATTTTACTGTAAATGGACTCTATAGCCAATGTAATTCTCCAGAGGAAAATAATTCAGTTGCATCAGTTTTTGTCTCTTTTTCCTCTTCTTCCCTGTATACAATTTTAATCATTAATTTAATTAACAGAGAACAGAGAAGCTTTCCAGTATATAGTGTTAAGAAGTTCGAACTCAGGAGATGAATGTTTTATACACATGAGCTTGAAGCTACTCTTCAAATTTTATATCAAACAGATATGTGTGCTCTGTTTTATAGTGCAGAGAAAACTTATGAACCAACACTCAAAAAAATGTTCTTAGTATTTTAGTGTAGAAAATTGCAGCAGAGTTTGAAAACACAGACTTTATATGCAAAATTCTGTTGACTTCTGGGAAAGAATAGATAGACTTTGCTTGGGTATTTCAGTTTCCAAAATTTGAACATGTGCATGATGGTAAATCATATTAATGACAACAAATTGAAACTAAAATACTTCAATTTTTTCTTTTTGAATGATAAAATTTGCTTCAACAAAACTTGTAAGCAGATCATTCATTACAGCAGTAGTTGAAGTTTATGAAATCCCTATAATTTTACAGAAATTACTCATTACAGAAATTCTTTGACTTGATGATATAATTATTTATAGTTTGTTAATGAGGTTCAGTAGGCTGAAATACTTTTTAATGATCACAAACTGGGAGTTTTTCATTACTTACAGTTTTTTCAATTTTTGTTTGAAAATTTCAGCATATAAAATATTTTGTTTAAATCTTCCTTAAAATTACATTTCAAGCCCTCCTCAAACACCTTCCCAATCTCCCTCTGGGATTTTCTCATGACTTTTATTTTACTTTATTTTATCAAAGTCAATACATGATCTTACTGTTGTCTGTATGTACCTGGGTGTAATATCAACTACTGGAACATGGCTAGCCTCGCAGTGAGCACACCCTTAAAGGAAATGGACTGTCTCCCCTGAAGTCATCAGTTGCCAGTAGTTTCTCAGATGGGCATAGGACTTCATGAGTCTGATTCCCATTCACTCTAGGAATTTGACTGGCTCAGTAATCTTCATGTCTTATGCACATAGCCACAGATACTCTACATTCATTCTACAAAGACCCTGCAAATGCAGTTTTGCTGTAGGCATTTACTGTCTGTAGCTCATATAGTCTTTCTTCCCTATTGGCTGTGATGATCCCTGAGCCTTGTGGGAAAAGGTATGATATAGCAAATATATATATGCTGATCATTCCAAGCACTTATTCTCTATTCATTGATAAGCAATAGGCTTCTGTATTAATTACCATCTTCTGCAAACAGAAAATTTTCTGATGAGGACTGAGGGGTGCACTAATTTATTTGAATAAATACAAAAACTTAGGGAGAACTGTTTCATGCTATGTACATTTAGTAGAATAATAGTACTAAGTTCTCTCCTATGGCCTTGAACCTAAACACTCCTGCATTTCGGCTCAGTTTAACAGACCAGACACATATTTTCACATATTTTGTCTTCTGGAATATAACTTAAATCCAGTAAGAAAGTGCTTGGTTACTCCCATAGCATTTACGCCACTATTGCACCAGTGGTCCTGTCTTGCCAGGCCAGTTGTTTTTGCTACTCACAGGGACTGCAGTAACATTGTTGATGGCTTTTGTTTGCCAGTAGCATGCTTAAAACATCCTACCAGTATCAAAGCTAGCCAGTACAGGTGAATTCTCCTGGTTGATACTAGCCTGATTTTTCTATGTGCATACTCAAGCATGTAGTATCTTCAGAAATATTGTCTTACTATTGAATTCTGGAGCGTAATCAAGAGCAGTGGCAATAGCTTGTAATATTGGGAAATGGTGTCTATGGAACCTATTGATTCAAAACTCAAGTCTTTATTTTAATTTTCATACTATATTCAGGAATTATGATGTATGTATCTATAAGAATATAAATTATAGATCTGTTTATTTAGTATAATGTATTATTACATATGAAAAAGATCATTGACAAGGATCTGTAGGCTCCAAACTTTGAAATAATACTTGCTGTAAAGAAATATATTAGAGGTACAGAGTCACATATTCACCTAAACATTGTCATATATCTGTGCTGACTTTCTAGGTAGTAAAGGAATTCTGAACAGAAGATAGTCTTTTTTATCTTTCTTTTCATTTTAAAGCACTTTGTCATTTTAAAACCTATCATTTAAAAATGTTTATTTACCTATGATAGCATTATAGAAAACCTTTTAAAACTAAACTACACATTAAAATCTTAAATGAAAGGCATATTTGTTTAGGTAAATCTCATTGTAAAAATAACATCACTTATGAATAGAGAGCCAGTAGGATTCTTGCAAAATGACTTTGCTTCTTTAATTCTTATGACTTCTTTTTAAATTTTTTTTTAATTTATTTATTTATTGAGGATTTCCGCCTCCTCCCCGCCACCGCCCCCCACCTC
>NW_004949149.1:1135779-1162477 GCF_000317375.1 Microtus ochrogaster
TCCCTGACCTGTGGGAAGTCCAAGGACTGCCCACCTCCATCCAGGTTCAGTAAGTTGAGCATCCAAATTGCCCAGGCCCCCCCAAAGCCAGCACGTGTAGTAGGATCAAAAACCCATTGCCATTGTTCTTGAGTTCTCAGTAGTCTTATGACTTTTTAAGATGAACTTACATACCTCCCTCCCTTGCTGCCGCCACCGCCAAAGGCATTTATTACCAGGGAGAAAGTCTCTTTCCCGTGCTGTCTGTTGTAGCATAAGCTTGATCTTTGTGAATATAAGCTTGATCTTTTATTTACCTAAGTCTCTGTCCTTGTCATAAATCTGGTTTGTTACACACAACTGAAGCACAGCCTTTCCTAGTGTCTTTTAAAGTGTACATACTTGGAAAAGGCAAAAAAGAAAAAAATAGAAAGTCTTTACTGACTTCAAAGAAACATGGTTTAGAGTGAACAGCAATCAGGAGTGAGCCCCTCTTCTTAGACAGCATACTTATCAAATCATCCCCAGACTGATCAGTTTGAGGGGTGAGCCACTCTTCCTAGACAACATATTTATCAAACCATCCCCAAACTGATGAGTTTCATAGATGATGAATTCATTTCCAAGCCCTTCAGTTTACATATTTATCTTTGTTTCCTTGCTTGCTCTCGTTGAGAACCCAACCCTGAGGATCCAGAAGAATGAATTATCGGCACCGCATCCTGATGCTAGTGCGGGCTCATGCCTAATAAATTCCCCTTCTTCTGCTCACATTTCTTTATGTGATCCTGCTGCACAGTGGTGTGTGGTTCATCACGTGAGTGCCTTTGACCTGGCAACTTCTGGCATAGAGGGCAGATACTGTGTGTTGTTAAGCTCATTGTTTAATGAGAGATCCTGTGTAGTTTTTTGTGTCATCAAGTTGACAACGAAATGTGGCCTTTATTTTACTGTTTTGATATTAACATATCCTCACAGGAAAGAATGGGGTGAAATACGCCTAAAAAGGATAACTTTGTTCTGTTGTGCCAGGATTCTGTCCTGGTGTGATTTATCCTTTTTGATTTGACTTGCTTTTCTGAGCACTGTGAATTAAACCCTGAACTTCCCCATGCTAGGCCAGCATTCTATATCAAGCTATAGCTATAGCCCTATCGTGCCAAGATTCTTTATATAAAATTATTAGGAGAGAGTGTGTCATGAACATTAAGTTATATATGTTGAGCTGGTGAGATGGTTCATCAGTAAAAGGCACTGGCTGCTCTACCGGGTGACCTGAGTTTGATCCCTGTGATAGAAAGGTAGAGCTAAATCCTGCAGGTTGTCCTCTGATTCCACATTCACACACTGATGGTGAACAGCTGTGTGATGACAATTCTAAATTTTCATTTTCTTCCAAGTGCAAAAAAACCCTAAGTAATTGTAGTAATAAGAGCGGCGGGGCTGAGTCCCCAGCACCCCAGCCGCTTGGCTAGCTTATGCCCCAAAATAATTACACGGACACTGTATTCTTTTAAACACTGCTTGACCCATTCTCTTCTAGGCTAATTCTCACGTATTAATTTAGCCCATTTCTAATCATCTGTGTGTAGCACCCCAAGGTGCGCTTACCGGGAAGATTCTAGCCTACGTCCATCCTGGGTCAGAGCTTCATCGCGTGTGCCTCAGAGAGCAGAGCTCTCGCCTCTGCCCGCAAGAGTGGAGCATCGTGTCTCTCTGAGGCGTCTGCCCCCGAGAGGAGAGCTGTCGAATCTGACCTCACTTCCTCTTTCTCCCAGCATTCCACTTCCTCTTCCTCCCACCTATGTTTTAACCTATCAGGACAAGCAGCTTCTTTATTTAATTAACCAATGACCTTCCTCCATCAAGTAATGTGCATACATGTGCAGAATGTTCAATGAATGACGTATACCTGGTATATAAACACATGTCTTTAATATGTTGAGATTCTTTGCCTTAATATAATAAATAATGGACATGCAGCCACATGATCAAAGTTATTATTGTTCTTTCTTATTACAGTGGAAAGGCGATAATTTTACAGGCACAAAAATAAGCATATTGTATGTGTCTGTGTATGCCTTTAGGATTAATAGCACCACACACCTCTGGCAGCATAAACACACTGTGTCATAAATTCCCAGGGATAAAAAAAAAATTGGACCCACTTTCTCTCCACTGTATTGGGGGGGGGGTTGATTCTGAGATACTGATTTAGGAATAGCAATCAGACCTCATAGTCATTGGGGGTCTCAGGTATTCTGAAATACAAAAAAAAAATAATACTTCAAATTTTCTGTTGATGCTTCTGGACCTCAGTGCTAGCTCTATCATATTGTATTAGTTATAATATTATCTCTTTCCTGAGAAAACTCAAAATTGTTAATAGAGTCCAGTATTTGGAAAATTGTAAGGCAGACTAGAGATCAAACATGCTGCCGTAAACTTCAGACTTTAAGGAGCTTTGTCAAGGATGACCCAAGCATTTCTGCCCATGGGTTTAGAAGCACAATTCATTGCTCTAGAACTAGTGAGTGAGCCCCAAGAGGCTGCTCTTTGTGGTCCAGATAAACAGTAGCTAACACATTTCTTATTCTCAGCTTCTGATTGTTTTAAGACAGAAAGGCACAGCTAGGTATATCTCTAGCATCATGACATCAAGTATTAGGGTCTCAGGAATTCTACAATATAAAAGGAAGGACACCTCAAGTTTGCTAATGATACTTCTGGATTTTCATGTCAAACTATTGTGAGTCTATATCTAGTTAGTTAATATTATCTTTTCTCTGAGAAAAATGAACATTGTAGAGGCCAGTGTGACAGCCCCACACTGTCTTCTGATGCATTTGTGAGTCCCGTGACAGGCTGCTTGAAAGTGCATCGAAATGCAGGTGAGGGGTTCAAGGGCCTCTTAAGCCTCCAGCTCCTCTCCTGGTTCCTTCAACATTTACCTACTCCAACACTAAAACTGCACTGTCCAATACGTGCAACTCGTGGCTATTTAAACCTTCTCTAAATTTATTACAATTAAATCAAATTAAAATTTCATGTTAGTCCCCTGGGTTGTATTCCAGTTTCGCCATATCTACTCGAGGCTAGTAGCTGCCAAATTATACAACACAGTTAGTACAGAATTTTGTTTGATAGGACTGATTCAAGATAATTAGCAGTTGAATCTGTATTTTTGATTTTTTAATTTATAAGGTAATCACCACATTTCTCTCTTTCCCTCTCTTCTTCCAAACCCTCCCACATACCCATCTCTGTCTTCTTTCAAATTCATGGCCCCCATTGTATTAATTGTTGTTGCGTGTATATATGTATATGCATGTATATATGTATATGCACGTATATATGTATATGCATGTATATGTGTATATGCATGTATATGTGTATATGCATGTATATGTGTATATGCATGTATTTTGTTGTTGCATGTATATAGGTATATGCATAACACGTTTAATCTTAACCCAAACCTGCTCTGTATAATGTAACTTGTATATATGTTTTGAGGGATGGCCATTCGTTATTGGAAAACCAGTTGGTGTGCCCTGCCCTTTAAAAATAAGAGGAAGAGTAGCACAGCACTTTTTTCCTTCTGTCTGCTGGACTTCAGGACAAGGACATTCTTTTTACTTTTGTGCTACTCTATTTATGTTTTTTCCAGATTGGTAAACTCAAGGAGAGAGAAGAGAGGGAGGGAGGCAGAAGACACCTATTTCCCTATTGGTGGCCTGTTGGGATCCAGCCTCAGTGAAGTTCGCACTTTCCAGGGTAGGAGCGTGAGGATTAGAATTATTAAGCAAAATGAACAAAGATAGAAGAGAAACAAAAGAGAGAAACCCACAGCAGCATTGGGAGGGACATTCAGTGAATACTGAACCCGCCCACATTTGTTTTTCACAGGCTTAGGTAATTCACTCTAAAAGGGGAAGGGGAGGCAACAGACTTCCTTGCTGCAATATAGGGAATAGAGCAAGTATCCTGCAGGCAGCTACTCACTGGACTTCCTGCCAGTCTCCTTTGAAGGAGCAGGAATAGAAAGGTGGAACGGGATCCATCTCTGTATTGAAAATACTAATTAATCACACCCTAGGTCAGGATCTCTTGTTTGTATTCGCGAAGTCTCCCAAAAGCCAACAAGGAGACCACCGAGTCCCGCATATAAAAGCAAAGAGCCTTTATTTTATGCAAGCTTGCAAACTTGGTCTCTCCGCATGTCCAACTTATTGGAATAAACAGAGAGCCCCGAGCTCAGTTAGAATTGGGTTTTTATAGTAGTAAAGGTGGAAGTGAGGGGTTTCTGAGGTTTAGGACCCCTGATTGGCTGACATTTGTCTAGGGGTGTCCTGGTGAGTGTGCTGGCAAGTGGTCCTATCTACAGCTGTTGGAATGTTAGGCATTTCCTTTGGATGGTCTGTTCTTGGGTGGTGGTTGGATAATCTCAGTTTGTGGTTCTTCCTGCAACCAGGTGTTGCTTCAGGGTAAACTGCTGCAACTCAGGCATCTGTTAAATTTATTGATGGCTGATTCCTACTCTGGCAGGTGATAATGGTCAGAAGTAAAGAACTTCCGTTGGTTCATATTTAGCTTATCATGGCTGGCTTCTACAGTAGACACACCTATAGTAAACAACTTTGAAAGAGGAAAAATAAGCTCGTACTCCCTGACCTTTAGTCAAGGTGAAACAGGGTCACATCTGTGGGCCCTCACAGTAGCCAGGAAAATGAAGGGGTAAAGGAAAAACGAGACAGAGTCCCAGCACTCCTTTCCAAAACCTGACGCCAGCGATCTAACTTTCTCCTGCTAATTCCTAAACATCCCAGCTGTCTCTCAATGTCTCCTCCACAGCTGATGACCAGACTTTCAACACACAGGCTTTGATGCTGAATTTAATATCCAAGTCGTGGCAGAATAGAAGAATAGCTAAAGCAACTGTTTGAGTGCTGCCACACTCCTACAACCACCCTGTACTGGAGAAAGGACCTTTGGAGGTAGTGTAATGGATTATTAAAAAAATGATGCTCTGTGAGTTCGAGACCAGCCTGGTCTACAGAGCTAGGTCTAGGACAGGCTCCAAAGCCACAGAGAAACCCTGTCTCGAAAAACCAAAAAAAAAAAACAAAACAAAACAAAACAAAACAAAACAAAACAAAAAAACCCCGAGTAGCTTGCTGCGGGATCCCCAGCGGCAGCAGGCAGTGGGCAGGGGATCCCAAGAGCAGCCAGTCCTAGGCAGGGACTGCGCATGAGACCCTGCCGCAGGTCTGTGAAGGTGGTTGGTCCCTGGCAGTATCTCCAGAGGATAGGGAGAGACAGATGGAGGCATGGCATACAGAGTGAGGTTGGATGTTTATTTAGTAGTTGTGGAAAGGAAGGGAAAAGGGGAAAAGAACAGAGAGTCAGAGAGAGAGGAGAGACCTAAGCTGCCTGTCCAAGAGGGAGATGGAAAAGAGAGAGACTTAGGCTGCAAGCAGGAAGGGAGACCTGCCTGCCTTGGCAGATGGGGGAGGGAGTGGGCGTGGCTTGTCTCTTAAAGAGACAGAACAATCATTACAGTTAGGGGACAATGAAGCCCTCACCTTATTAATAACCCTCATCTAACCTGGCCAATGGCTATGTAAACAAAGGAAATCTGGACATAAAAAGGAAGCAAGAGTATGTCCCTACAAAGTATAGGCAATGAAATGGCTCAGTAGAGATAATGTTCTGTAAGGTACGGGGCAGGCATCAGGGGACCCAAACTGCTGCTATGTTTTCTTGGATTCACAGGCTTCAGAAGTCTCTACAATTGCATTCCCATCAATAAACCAGAGTATGATATTTTCTCATGCGGCTCTGGCTAGCCTTTATCTGGTCTAACGCCAAACTGGCTGGGAGCAATGCCAGTTTGGCTTTCCACCAGGCAGTGACCATGGATGGCTTATTTGACTTCTCTGGGTCTCAGTTTCCTCATTTGTAAAATGATAATGACTGTGATGATAATTGTACCTTCATCAACACGTTACAAGCAATGAAAGAAGAAATGTCTCAGGTGCTTAGAGCAGTACCAGACATAAAATAGCTGGTTAAATATGTACCGGAAACATATTTTTCTGGAATGTTGGACTTTGCAGCAGTTGATACAGTCAAAACTATGTATCAAATGTACTTTGGAGAATATTTGAAGCAGCTTGTTTTAGAGTTAGACCATATTGAAATGAGTCCCTGCATAGATATTTTCTTAGAGAAAAAAATAGTTCTCACTTGGAAATAAGAGAAAGTGAGTAGAATGTGCACTCATGAGCCCTGTTCATGCATCCCACCTCTGCCTTCATCCTCTGTGGGGCACTGACATCCCAGCTCTGCCTTCCTCCTCTGTGGGGCACTGAGGATGTCACATCACCTCCTGAGTTCTTCCTCCTTGTCTAGAGCAGTTATTGCCCAGGAAACCTCTCAAGGGTGGAAAAGGTTGTGCAGTGCTCACATATTGTTTAGTATGTCAGCTGTGTGGCTGCTGAACATTAAAGTGTGCCAGGTGCAGGTAAATCCTCAATTTGTTTAGTATACCATGGAGCAGGGAATTCTGGGTCTTGTGGTGAGAATCACATGGTTAGATATATTTTAAGCCAAATTAATTCTGATTGCCGAACAGAACAGCAAAGGAACACCACCAGGAAGGTCTTAAGGCACAAACCATCCAGCCAAATGCAATGTAAGCATCTGCAAAACTGCTTGGGTTGCACAGACCTTCCAAACCTCCCTGAGTAACACCTGCAGTTCCCATGCAGCTATAGAATCTGATCAGATGATATTCAGAAACGCTTATGTGTTCAGGAAGTAAGAAGAGGCAGAGTGAGAAGTCAAACAAAGCCCCAGTCCCTCCCTCCCTCACACCTTCTTTCTCTGGTGTTGTCTGTGTTTAGTCTGTGCTTTTCATGACTCCTGCAAACAAGTTGGCATGGGACAGAGGGGTTGAGAGAAACCATCACTCCATGCAGTGCCCATTGCAGCATGGAGCTTAAGATATTAAGTAATTGCTGTTCACGTTTTGTGACCTCTAGCAGTAACAAGAGTAAGACATTGCTTAGATGCAAACACCAATTCACTTTTATCAAGAGTAACAAATAGACTCTTAGCCTGGAACAAGGTATGCTGATTGCTCCTCGTGTTTTCTAATGCAGTTGCCTAAGATTAAATTATAGAATCCTACAGTTTATCACATACAAACAGATTCTGTGATTCCAACTTAATCCTGAAATAACTGTGTTCGAGTTCTCAGTCTTTACCTATAAATTGAAACCTTGTTATGTGTGGAGAAACCACTTATTTTAATGTCAAATGAAAATCAGAGTGAATGACCACTCAGAAGGTTCCAGCATTTTCTGTGTAATAGTGGCTCATCAATTACAGCATTAAATACACAGTCATTTATAAAACGCATATTAAAAAAAGAAACCTGCCATTTATGAACGGAATTGTCATCCCCATATCAGCGGAAGCACATTTTCTGTTGTGGGCTGAACACACCTTGAAACCTGACAGCTACTTAAACTCTACTGGCTTTATGCTGCCACCAACCCTTTATGAAGCTGAAGCTGCCCACCAATCATTTACGGCTCTGCTCTTCCCTGATCATTTGCTATTTAATGTTTTCCCTTACAGATAATTTTTGTGACTTCTTCTGGGTTTGATTTAAGGTCTAATTTTGCTTAATGAATGGAAACAGCTTGACTGTTAAACTTTCTTCTCGTGCCCACCCACGTGTGGCTTTATGATATTCTAACTACCAAAGTCTTCCATTTAAATTGTATAGCTATTTTTACTCCACAAAATAGTTTTATGGAGCTCATTCTGGGAAGATATTTCTATTTACTTCAACAATAACAATTTAAAATACAGTTTTGCTGTCCTGTTACTCAGTCGGAGTCTTTGGAATATAAATTTTTGTCATGCGATTTGGTCTGACCACATTCTTATACAGAATTAGCTGCTAGTTTCAGATACTTGTTGCAATAATTGCTTATAACCATATCAGGGATTTTTTAAAATTTTCGAGCCCATTTAAAAATTATAATTATGGATATACCCTTCTAATATCAATGTGTTCGTGCATGTGCCTTTGTTTGAGAAGGAAAGACATTTTCCTGTGCTTCCAGAAGCCCATTGCCAAGTCGGACATCTCCATGATGATTTTTACTGTGCAGACTTGGGAGAATATTTGAGAAGTCAGTGATGAGGTGTAAAAGACCATGGAAGGAGCTGAACAGCTTATATTTCCGATATTTCTCTCTGGATTCTCTCATTCCCATTACAATTGCTCTTGCCACCCTTGGCTTCATGCAGAGAGAAATGTAATATATTTTATGGAAGTATTGTTTAGGTATCAGTGTTCCTTGGAGAAAATATATAGGATATATTCCTATAGAGACTCACATACTATTTTTTGTACATATATACATATACATACTCAAGTTATTCATATACATATCCTATTATACACACATATATAGTCATATGTATGTGTATTTGCTTGTTTTACAATAAGGAATTGACATATAGTATTATGGTAACTGACAATTTCTAAGTAGCTGTCACTCACAGTACATGTGAGCCATGTTGGAATCCCCTTCTCCTACAACCTATCCCCCCCTCCCCAACACCAGTCTTAAAATTTTGTTTAGTTATCTGTTGTCTGAGGTTTCTGTCTTGCCCGGTTCCTGTAATCATTAAGTCCCAAAGAAATCACACAGAGGTCTACATTAACTATAAACTGATTGGCCCATTAGCTCAGGCTTCTTATTAACTCTTATAACTTACATTAGCCCATTATAATAATATGTGTTAGCCACATGGCTCAGTACCTTTTCCAGTGGTGTAGTCACATCTTGCTTCTTCTGTGTCTCTGGACAGGAATGCAGAGGGAGCTTCCCTCTTCCCAGAATTTCCCTATTCTCATTGACCCACCTCTACTTCCTGTCTGGTTTTCCCGCCTATATTTCCTGCCTGGTTACGGGCCAATCAGTGTTTATTTAAAACATAATTGACAGAATATAGACAATTGTCCCATACCAGTTATCCTTAAATCCTGTTTCATTTTTTGCTGCAACAGACATATTCTGCCTCCTGCAACATAGTTAGACATTGAAATCAAATACAAACCAGCTTCATGGGAGGAGGTGGGTAGGTGAAGGTGGAGGGCTGGTATCTGTCCCCACGCTTGGCCTTGGCTTAGTGTTGCCCTCCATTGCTACATTCACAGTCACCCCAAGGAACAGGGAGCATGATGTCAGTGCCATTTACCAACTGAGCCCTCATGCAAGTTTTCTGCATTGCAGATAAAACATGGAAAACAGATTTGGTTGTTTTGCTTGCAGATTTTGTGAGACTCATTCTGTGTTCAGTTATTTGTCTTCACTCTGCACAGCTTTGTTTTGTTTTTAAATCTCTTTTCCCTGTATTATTCAGTGGCTGTATTTCCACATGGGGCAGGATTGTTATTAGTCCATGCTGTGGAAGGTTCAGGGGACCTTAATAACTTGAAGGAACCTGCATGTCTCCTGACAGGGAAAGCTGGTGCTTTTGAAATATTTAGATAGGATGTTACAAAACCACACAGAGATAGTAGGTAGTCCCTAAAGTTATTGCTGTGAATCCATCTCAATTATTCATTGAGTTTGAAGAATGCCACACTTTGTGCATGGGATGTCCTGAACTACAGAGCATGAACTATCTGTATTGCAAGCCTGAGGTATCATCTGTTTCTTTTTTTTTTTTTTTTTTTTTTTGGTTTTTCGAGACAGGGTTTCTCTGTAGCTTTGGAGCCTGTCCTGGAACTCCCTTGGTAGACCAGGCTGGTCTCGAACTCACAGAGATCCGCCTGCCTCTGCCTCCCGAGTGCTGGGATTACAGGCGTGCGCCACCACCGCCCGGCTATCATCTGTTTCTCTGCAGATGTTTGCATATGTGAGGGACTTGTGATTACTAATATTTCAATATCCAAACTGTTCTTCTCAACCTCCTCTGTTTCCTTTTTTCTGCCAGGGGACAAGGTGGAGTTGGAGACAGGCTACAAGTTTATGTAAGATGAAGACGCTAGTGAGGGAAGTCCAGGGACGGCAGGGATAGGAGATCGTTCTTGGCAGGGGAGTGGGTTCTCTGGGAAGAAGTATTGTGCTATTGGAGAGCCAGGGAATATTGTAATATTGCATGCACACATACAAAACCAAAGCATACGCTTTTATTTATATGTATATATAACTGTTTTATGAATTATTTTTATGATACACATAACATTAAGACTGCATCGTCTTTATATATCACAAAGTGTTGGACTAGACTGTGTTCTAGTTTGCTTTCTTTCGCTGTGATATAAACACTCTGATAAAAATCAATCTGGACAGCAAAGGGTTTATTTGGCTTATACTTCCAGCTCACAATTCAGCTTTGAGGGAAGTCAGAGCAGGAGCTGAGCCAGGGACTGCAGCAGAAACCATAGAGGAAGGCTGTTTAGTGGTTCATTTCCTGGAGCATACTCAGCATGTTGTCTTATACAGCCTAGGCCCTCTTGCTTAGAGATGGTGCTACCTTCAGTGTGACAGGCTCTCCCATATCAATCCTAAGTCAAAGCTTTCTTCACAGACATGACCATATGCCAATCTGATCAAGCAATGCTTCAGTTTAAATATCTTTTTCCTAGGCCAACAAATGCTCTTGAACTTCTTGTAGAACAGGAAAGATATAAATGTAGAAAAATGAATGTGCTGTAGAATGTCTCTTAGCCAATAGATAGACAATTTGATAGAAAGAGGTGTTTGAACTTCGAAGTTTGGCTCACTTAGCAATAAATGACAATAGCAAAACATTGCTGAAAATAAACAGTCCCGATTTCCTGATTGTGAGGTTCCCTCATTTTTGTTGTCCATTAAACTTTTTGATCTACTCTACTGTGTTATATAATTATCTTATTTCAATTATCTGTTTAACTGTACAGAAGCTCTGTGCTGCCTTTGCTGTTTCGGTGCTCTGGTTTCAGCCTCTGTGTGAGCTTTTCTCAGTGTGAGCTAACCCTGTGCTGATGGGTCTGTATGTGTGCCTCTCCGTGTCTTTGTTAGAGCAACCAGCCCGTCTGTGCATTTCTCTGCAAGACTGTGACATGTTACATACATGCAATATTTCATCCCATCTGCTATGAAATCCTGGCAGTTTATCTCAGATCACTCTCCACCCCATAGGAAGCTAAACTTTTTGGACCATGTTTCGGGAAAACACCTCATAGGCAAGGGCATGCATAACCACTTGGACTCACCACACATGAAGTTCAGCAATACTGTCATGTGTCCTCCTTTTCTTCATCATTCAAACCTTTAGTTAGTATTCCTGATGAAGATACAGAAGCATCATAAATAACAAACACATATCTATTCATAGTACATAGAAATACTAAGCACTAATACTCATATAGAACTATAAAGCGAAGACTAGAACCAATTAGGTTTATGTACCACACAGCTCTCTATCTCAGACCCAACCTTCTTGTCCTTCTTCTTCTAGGCTTGGAATTCTGGAACTTTCTGGAATCACAAGCATGTTTTGTCATTCTTTTGTACTCAGTTTAAACATCCTATGATTTGAGGTCAGAGAATGTGATTCTTCCTGCTTAAACCTTCTATGTCTGCCTCCCATTTTATCATAATCTTTCTACTATCATTTTCTACTGATTAATTACTTCTCCAATGAATATTCTGTCATGAAAGATAATCTTTGGGAAAGCTGAGAATGAGACTAATGTTGGCCATGACTAAAGACCGCATGAAAGATGGAGCAGACTTCATCACAGTTTCATTGAAACAAAGCAAAAGCAACAACGAAGACTAGCAAACAAGGCACATTTATATACACCATCAATTATTCTTGCACTTAACATTCCTATAATAAAGATTCTACATCTTCTGAATTTATTACCTTGGTATTTAGTATGTTTCATGTCCAAAATAGCAAAGACAGTTCATTATCTCTGGTTAAATTAGCGTCATGAAAATGTGGCCAACAAAAGGTCATGGAAATGAGGAACCATCCAACTGCACAGTGTATCCAACCATTTATCACTATCACTTTTAAAAGGCAATCTGATTATTTAAATTAACTTGGCTAAAGGCTAGAATTTGGATAAAAGTTAATAACTTAAGCCTAAATGGCAGGATTAGGTATTCCTTTGGACAAAGCCAAGATAACATACATGCATGCAGAGTATTGAGATTGTCCTTGAGAGAAATTAATGACAAGGGAGCTGTACCCAAATCTTCTATATGTGAGATTTCATCAAAAAGTTCACTTTTTTGGATTCTTATAGTCTAAACTTCTTATACTTTTATTTTATTTATTATTTTTTTTATTTCAAGCTGATAAAGTCAGAGTTTCCTAAGAAGGACATTGAAAATTTTATTTATTTGATAGTCCTAATGAATAATTCTGACTGTTGAGATAAAAGACAAAAATATATGTTCTATTGTTTTGTACTATTAACAGAAACCAGGAGTTAAAAGAGCTTGGTGACCTGTCTCCACACTGGGACAACCTACGGAAAAATGTCCTTACTCACTGTGATCAAATGGTGACAATGTACCAAGACATTCTGACAGAGCTTAGCAAGGAAACAGGTATGGAGCAGCGACGGCTTTCTGAATGTGCCATGGAAACAGCAGCTGGAATGGCTGCTGTGGAGATAAGCGAAGATTCAACTCTTCGCCGCTCTCTTGCCTCGTCAGCTAACGCAAGGGAGAATGAGCTGTGTTGCTCCACATTACGGCATTATTGTAGTAATATAGCAATGAAGGAAGGAATTTTAAAATTGATGTTTGTGAAGAAAGTAAAGGGATTAATATTTTCCTTTCTGAAGTTCTCATAAGATCATTCACTTTTGCCAAATGTGTCTTTGAACACACACATATATCATATGTGTTTATGGATCTGTTTCTTCATTTGCTAATCATTTCTAATCTTCCTTCTTCTAGGGTCCTCTTTCAAATCCAGCAGCAGCAAAGGAGAGAAAACGTTAGAATTTGTTCCAATAAATCTACACTTGCAGCGGATGCAAGTGCACAGCCCTCACCTCAAAGGTATCTGATATTCCTCCGGGAGTGTCAAGTTCTGTCACAGTGTGTGCTTGTTTAGCAGGTGATGGTGGCAGAGATCATAGTTGAGTTAGGGTAGCAGGAAGATGAAATAACCAAAGCTGAAGTTGGCCTGCAACACTGTTTCCATGTTTCATGGAAAGCTTGTATATATATTCTGACTTGAATTAGAGATGAAAACCCAGCCTCATCTCCTGAAATAGCATTCATCATGGCTGAGGGGTAATAATTTTCTGACTGAGTTAATTGTTAAAAAAAAAAAAAAACAGGAAACAAACTTTTCTGTTGTTATCTTTGATAGAGGCCTAAACTGCAGAGTGAAGCTATACCCTGCTTATGTGCTTTGGTGACTGTTAACAGCAATATTCTTTCTTGCGGGAACAAGTGAATTAGTCAATGGAAAGTGGTAGAATATTTTGTTTGATCTCTTGTCTATGAGAAAGGTGTGGGTTCTCAGATCACAGCGGAGCTGGATCTCAAGTGACTGATACACCACATTCTTTTTATTGTTCTGTAAAATCCTTACTGCTTTCTTATTGTTATTACACTCATTTAATGTATTTGTGTGTGAGTGTGATGTGTATATGTGTGCAGGCACCATTAGAGCACCTAAGCGGAGATCAGAAAATAGTTTGCAGGAATCATGTCTCTCCTTCTACCAAGGATCAAACTCAGGCTGTCAGGATTGGTGGCAAGTGCTTTTAAACAATGAGATATTTTCCAGTTCCCCCTTCTCATTTGAAAGTAAAATATTTTAAATGTTCTTCGTAAGTCTGTAACTGGAGGTTTCTCTCCTGCCTGCCAGTCTCTGAATAACCAGTCTGAGGCTTACTATTAATTACTGTTTGGTCTATTGGCTCAGTCTTATTATTAACTACCTCTTACAACTTAAATAAACAATTTTTATTATTCTGTGCTTTACCCCTTGTGGCTTGTTACCTCGTATCTTGATTCCCTGGTGGCTGCTGGCATCTTCCCTACTCAACCCTTTTTATCCCCGTATCTCTGTTTTGATTTTCCACCTGGCTCTATTCTTCCTGGCTATTGGACAAATCAGTTTCTTTATTAACCAATGGTTAAAACATACTCACAACATACAGAGAGACATCTCACATCATAAGTCCCTTTAACTTATTTTTCAGTTTTATTTTATGCTTTATTTTATCTTACTTGAGACAAGTTTGCATACAGAGTGGGCTGGCCTCAAACTTACCACATACATGAGGTTTATGATCCTTAGGCACCTACCTCCTGACTCTGGGACTATACTTGTGTGCCCACACCCTTCATCTGATTATGTGTTGGGGATATGGTGGAAGGATCAAGACATTCAAGAATTCTTCCTTGATTGCTAGCTGTCAGTAATTTCAACATGAATGATATGGAAATTTTAAAACCACCAAACGCTAAGGTGTAAGACATTCTATTTAAGAACAGTCACCATGTATTTTCCTAATAGCTCTTGTGACAAGGTGTGTATGATGCAGTAAGGACCATGTCTTGCAACAACAGATTGCATGTGACTTAGAGCTGCACTACACTTTACATATGACCTAGGGCCTTCATTTAATTCTTTAGGTCATCATTGCTCCTAATACTGTACATGATTGAGTGAGATGGGATGTCTAAGACATATGGAGCAGTATAGGAATAGCAGTTAATATGTTGTTGTCCTTTGATAGTATGAAGTCAATGTATCTATGTATGTCATCAAAACCATTAAAAACTAGAAAACTGGAGAGGGACAGGGAGGGGGAGGGAAATGGGAGGATGGGAGGACATGGAAATTTTTAATTAAAAAAAACCTAGAGAAAATTAAGTCTCCCATCAAAGGGATATGTCTGGAAGTAGGAAGTGGCCAGGATTAGGGAAGAGGTGAACTAGAGAAGCATTTTGAACTGTTTATATGTATAAGTACTTAATGACAGGCACAATACGATTGGAAGGAGAGGAATTTTGACTCTAGCCATGGGAAAATGACAGTGTCTTGACCCACATATACCATATGGAGCCAAATGGATACAGATGTGAGTCAGATTGAGGAAGCCATTATAATATTTGTAATGATTAAATATACAATTTGATTAAGCAGGTTATATTATCAACTCCTTATCTCTTTTGAAAATTTTGTATTCTATGGAATGTTCTAAAATACCTGAAAGATAAACTACTGTGGAGTAGGGTGTGTTTCAGCTCTGGAGGGAAAGGTGGCCTGGCTGGTCTAGAAGTCAGGCTCTATCTGGAGTTGCTGCAATAGCACAGCTCTGGAGGGAATGGTATCCTGATTTGATGGGAAGCCAGGCTACACCTGAAACTGAGGTGTGGTCGGGGATGGTCTCCTAGCAGGATGTAGCAGGTCTCCTGCTCTCCTAGAGAGAGCCCGTTCAGCTGAGCCCTGTCTAGTCTGTTCTAGGGAATGTCATAGTACAGTTGCAGGTTTCTTTTTCTGCTTCACTCTGCTAAAGGGGAAGCCGGAGCAGAAATGTAGCAGCCTCCTGCAGCTCCGAGAAAGGTTGTTACTTTTTCTAACGTACTCCTTAGGGATTTTCCCAGAAAAATATAACTGTTTCTTTTTTGCTCAACCCCCCTAAAAGAACATCTCAGCAAAGGTTCTTTCTTCTACTCCACTCCTGTGAAAGAAGATCTTCACCCAAAACTCTTTTAAGGAAGAGATTAATATGGGAAGGAGGAGTCCAGGAGAGTGGCTGCCTCTGCCAGGATGGTGAAGGACAGCCAGCAACTGCAATGGCAGAGGGGCTTATTATAAGGGATTCTTAGTGGATGGAATTTTCCCAGGGAGAAGATTTTCTGCTCAGGGATTGGTTGGTTTTCCTGCTCAGGGATTGGTTGGTTTAGTTGGTCAAGGGCAGAGATGACTCTGGTTTCAGGGCCAAACTGGCTTTCTTCACTCGCCTTTTTAAACCTTTGGCTCTATTTTCTAGACTAAGACATATTTCTTTCACGGAGTCTGGTTCCAGGGCCAAAGTATGTTTCTTTTCTGTTTTCAGAGTCAAGGTGCACTTCTTTGGTTCTGGGTTCAGGGTTAAAGTGTTTCTTTCATTGTCTGGGGTTTTGGATCCGCGGTGTGTTTCCTTCACTGGCTCTGGTTTCAGGACCAGGGTGGGTTTCTTTGACTGGCTCTGGTTTCAGGGCCAGGGTGGGTGTCTTTGACTGGCTCTGGTTTCAGTGTCGGGGTGGGTTTCTTTGACTAGCT
Organism: Microtus ochrogaster; assembly: GCF_000317375.1. Classification (NCBI taxonomy): domain Eukaryota; kingdom Metazoa; phylum Chordata; class Mammalia; order Rodentia; family Cricetidae; genus Microtus; species Microtus ochrogaster. Next base: position 1,152,088 of record NW_004949149.1, read on the forward strand.
CTGGTTTCAGGGCCGGGGTGGGTGTCTTTGACTGGCTCTGGTTTCAGGGCCAGGGTGGGTTTCTATGACTGGCTCTGGTTTCAGGGCCGGGGTGGGTGTCTTTGACTGGCCCGTTTTCCTACATTGAATGAACACACTATTTTTAGCATCTCATCCTCTGAACTGAAAGGAAAACAACTAGTGACTAAAAGGCAGGAATTTAGAAAATCAAAAACTGGTCTATCTAATGTGATTTGGCATGGATATTGGCCATTAATAACTACCATAATGGAAACCAACAAACAATGGTACGTAGACAACCAGAAATCCAAATGTCAGCCAGGCCATGTAACCCTCTGAGCTTGAGGGGAAGCCTTCCTTCATTATTAGGTGGTTGCTGATCTTGCCTTTTTTTTTAGATTGATATGAATATGAATATACATCTTGCTAATCCTGCAGCTCTACGTGTTGCCTTAATTTTTTCCTTCTAAGATTCTCTGTGTCTTCCTCTCTCCTCACTCTCACTTGCTAGCTTTCTGTTCAGTCTCTCTGTCGGAACACTGGTCATATTAGGCCAGAGCACATCCTGGTTATTCGTCATCAGCTTGAGTTGGTTGCAAAGACTCTGTTTTGAAGAGCGGTTTGGCAGCGGGCAGAATCCTCAAATGCAAGGCTAATGTCGGGCTCTTAGAGCAGGTGACTGAGCAGCACTAACGTTGCGATGTCTCTTACTGACAAATGAGGTCGTCTGCAGGTAACTGCAGGTTCCTTCGGACTGCTAATGTTTCATCTTTATTAATGACTTAAGTGTACAAATATCCACAACAGAGATGCTGAACCTGATGAAATAACAACAGGAACAGAAATAAAATCCCCAGAATGAGACCTCTAAGTACAGACACCAGAATACTTCAGTGTATTTTACTTTCACAGTCCATCAGTTATAAACATTGTAAAATACATATTCTTATACTATTATAATAGTCTGTTGTAAGTCTTTTACATGTTAGATATAATAAAGTACTCTATTTGCGGTATAAAATATAATGAATTCAAATTAAAGCAATCGTTTTTCTTTAAAGAATTAAAACTTTAGTGTTAGTTTTGGGTACTTAATCCTGTAATTGAGCAGCAACATTTTGGCAGGTCTATTTGAAATGTATATTATTGAATTCTTTTATGTAACTGTATTATTCATGCGTTACTAATTTTGGGTATCAGAGCTCTATAAATCTTAGATATATGAGCAGAATTTTACAGTTTTACTCTAGTGCTTTAATGGGTAGAATTTGTTAAAGGGCCATGAAGCCATAGTGTGTGCTCCAGACACAGGGAGGAAAGGCGAGAGGGACAGACAGAGAGGGACAGACAGAGAGGCAGACACAGAGTGAACACTTGCCCCAACTGAGGCAATGAGACTTATCTCATGGGTTCAGTTTTGAGTTCCTGAGGCAGCCCTGCCCATGAGTTTAATTTAATGTGTCTTAGTTACTGTTCTACTGCTGTGATGAAATACGATGAATAAGGCAACTTATAGAAAGAAGCATTTAACTGGGAGCTTGCTTAGTTTTAGGAGGCTGGTCTATGATCATTATTGCAGGAAGCATGGAGGCAGGCGCAAAGGAATGGAGCTGGAGTGGCAGCTGGAAGCCTGTAGAGAGAGAAAGCCAGACTGGGCATGATGTGGACTTTTCAGCCTTAAAGCCCACCTCCCAGTTATAGAGCTCCATCCCATCTTTCCTAAATATTCCACCAACTGGGAATCAAACCTTCAAATATATGAACATATGGGGGGCATTCTCATTTAAGCCCACATCGTGAAAAGGAAAATCTGTAGGGATAAGTCCCACCCCTTAGGGGGCGTGTTTGCCTCGGGCTAATGTTTACCTATAAATCTGGCGAGCATGCTAAGGTGCCAAAATGTAATGGCAGACAGATTGTAAAAATATATATATAGCTTTAATGGAGAAATAGACTTACAGAATCACCGTTCCCGCGGAGACCAGGAAAGCAGAAGTGAATCTGGCAAGCACGCTTGCCATATTTATAGGTAAACATTAGCCCGAGGCGAACACGCCCCCTGAGGGGTGGGACTTATCCCTACAAAAATCAAAGATATGCCACCCCAAAATGGGAGTCTCTCATAGCCTTTTAGTTGTTGATTGAGTCCACAGGGAAGGGACTAGCTTTGTGTTTGAACAGACTAAAATCAAAACCTTGCAAGCATACTATTGTGTGTACATGCACAATCATTGGTTTTCCTTGCTAGCTATTTCAAGTGGTTGCTATTAAAAATACCTTAAATAATGTGTATCGAAGAATATAATAAAACAAGAATATTAATATCATGAGAGTGAACTTAGAATCAGGTGCAACACCAATTAGATTTTTCAGTGTAACTGAGAGTTAGTTCCACGAGGAAGGACCAAGCGAAAGGGCCTATTAGAGTTTCCTCAGTGCTTTATCTCGAGAGTGTAGATGCAGCATCTTCTCAGTATGGATAATCTTTCTCAGATTAGCTCAGTCATGATCCCAAATTGTTTGAGCTATTTAGAAACACAAGCTCACCAACCGATTGATGTCAAATGGATTTGTGTGCCTTTTTGAAATCAGGGATTATGTTTAAATTGTTCCTTGATATGAGATCATCATGCATAGAGTTTTCTATTAAGACATTTTTATAGTTGAGGAGATTTTAATAAGATCTCCTGTAAAAACAGAACCATCTTATTTCTATTATTAAATGCCATTTAAAAGCTACAAGACATCTCAATTATGAATTCTCAAATAAATCTGCTCTCTGTGGCTTGATGAAGCTCACCCACTTAAGCATTGCTTCCCTGTGGCACAGAACGTGTTGAGATTTTCACGAGACCAAAGGTATTTTTCAGACAGCATATAATGTCAATAAAGGAAGGCACATTTTAAAAGAAAGACAAAGGAAAGGGCCTTTAAGTACTTTTTTTTTTTACTTTTCTATGAAACACTCCACCTTGTTTTTAATGATTGTCTTTTGACACCAAAATCTGAAGAGTTCTGTCATGTGTGACTAAAAACTGTTCAAATTATGAAAATACACAAAGAGTGAAAAAATAAGAATAATTTAAAATAATAGCACTCTTCCTGGTTATGAAATTGCTACCTTTCAGTTTGGATTTTGTTATATGAGTAATTCTATTCTAACTCTTCTATCTCCTCTTGCCTAAAGAAAAACAATCAATTGCCGTTAATTCTTGTTTTAAAGGAGTATAGATAAGAATAAATGTGACTCCTTAATTGGACATCTTTCTTCATTATTCTGAGACCAGGAAATTAACTACCTACATTGATCAATCTGCTATTCTGTAGCAATTGTGAGTGAAATTCAAGGCCCTGGGATCCTGAGAGAGAAACCTAGTTGTTCAAACATTTATCAATAATTGTTGGTTCTCAAATGGGTATTGCAAAATACTAAGTTTCGTTAAATAATAATTTTGTGGATTCCATAGAAAACACTTGTTTTTTAAGAAATTGAGTGTATACTATAAACAATGCACTGTTATTTCAGATCACGAGACAGTTTACATGTCCATATCTATAGCTGCAAAACAAAATAGTGTGCTCATACTAAAATCCACATTCATTTGGGGAAGAAGATTCAATAGGTATTTTCTAGTTGGCTTCTTCTGTGTTTCTTTTTGGCTCTCAATGCTAAAATTTAAAAAGTCAAATAAACCTTTTAAAACTGTGAAATAGGAAAAAAAGCTTTGCCATCAAAGCTCGTGAACATAGAATAGATTCATGTTTCAAGCTTTCTAAAAGTTGAGTCTGGCTGAGAGTCAGAACCAATATACCCATAAACACAGGAATGCCTGCCAGAGTGGGACTGTCACACCCTGACACAGACGTTCGGTGTCCCATACAAGAGGATGCATTAATGGAATATCACTGCTGACTAGAGACACGGAAAATGAAAGGGACTCCATTTTAGGATTTCTATAAATATCACAGATAAATAGAGACACAGGAAAATGAAAGAGACTTTTCTTTAGGATTTGTATAAAGTACTGGTTCCGCAACAGGATGATCTCAAGTATTTCTATGAAGGTCAAATGGGGGTGTATTTTAGGGTCTCTTCTCTCTTTAAAATATATCTAGTGATGATTTAGAGTTTCTTAATCATGTTATATTGTTTATGCTTTGACCTTTTCTTTAATCCATTCTTCAGCTGAGGAACATCTAGGTTATTTCCAGTTTCTGACTCTTATGAATAAAGTCACAACGAACATAGTTGAGCGAGTGTCCTTGTGGTAGGATGTCCTTGGGTATATGCCCAAGACTGGATATAGCTGGGTCTTGATGCAGATCAATTCCCAACTTTCTGGGGAACCACCAAATTGATTTTCATACTGCCTGTACAAGTTTGCCCTCCCATTTTTAAAATTGGATTATTTGTATTTTAAATACATACTTTCTTGAGTTCTTTATTTATGTTGTATATTAAATCTCTATGGGATGCAACGTTGGTAAAAGTTTTCCTATTCAATAGGCTGCTGCTATGTCCTTTACCTTACAGAAGCTTTTCAGTGTCATGAGGTACAATTTGAGGTACAATTTATTAATTGGTGATCTTAGTACCTGCACTTTTGGTGTTCTGTTCAGAAAGTCTCCTCCGGTGCCAATGCATTAAGGGCTATTCCCCACATTCTCTCCTATTAGGTTCAGTATGTTTGAATTTATGTTGAGGTCTTTGATCCACATGGACTTGAGTTTTGTTCAGGGTGATAAGTATGGATGTATTCTAATTCTACACACAGACATCTAGTTTGACCAGCATCATTTGTTGAAGATATTTTCATTTTTCCAGTGTGTATTTCTGGCTTCTTTATCAAAAATCAGGTATCCCTAGATGTGTGTACTTAAGCCTACAATTTCAATTCAGTTTCAATACCCACCTATTTTATGCCAATACCATGCATTTTTTTTAATTTGTATTACTATTTCTCTGTAGTACAACTTGAAACCAGGGATAGTGATAACTCCAGCAGGTCTTTTGTTGTTTAGGATTGTTTTAGCTATCCTGGCTTTTTTGGTTTTCTGTATGAAGTTTAGAAGTATCTTGACATCATTTTCCCCCTCTTCCTTTTCCCCTGCATCCAACTAATGTGTGAGGTCCTTTTGTATCTGTGTTGTTTTTATTGGTTGATGAATAAAGCTGTTTTGACCAATGACTTAGTAGAGCAAAGCCAGTCTGGAAATCTGAGTATATATATATATATGAGAGAGAGTAGGTGGAGCCAAAGAGATGACATGTACCTGCCTAAGGAGAAGGACACTCTGGAACCTTAGGAACCTTACCGGAAGGCCACAGCCTCATGACAGTACAAAGATGGATAGAAATGGGTTAATTTAAGGTATAAGCTAGCTAGGAATACACTAGAGTCATTTTACAAACAGGTTTTAATTAATATAGTTTCTGTGTGATTATTCAGGTATGGTCAGCTGTGAAATGAACGAGCAGTCTCTGTTTATATCCAACCCTTCCAATGTATTGCTCCTTGCTCTTATTCAAATTCAGGACCTCTTTTTATTTGTGGTTACACACACACATACACACACACACACATTTTATACACACAGAAACACACATGTATATTTTTCCTAAAGATATAGAATAAATACAGTCTTCTTAGTCCATATAATGTTAATGATATATGTACACACGCACGTGCACATGTGTGTGTGTTTTCAAGGTGAGCTTTTGGTATTGTATAGTCAATTAGTGTGCTCTTTTCTCTTGTTTTTTTTTTTTTTCAGTTCCTGGCATTTCACCTTCACAAGAAAACATAACTTGCTTTTTACCAAAATGTAAATCTTCCCTAGAATTTCATACACTCTACCTTTTGTTTTTAATTTATTTTTATTTTCTTGTAAATGTGATAATAAATGACACATGAGATACTCAAGCTGGTAATTTCACTGAGGGAATGGCACAAAGAGGACTGAGAACTGTTTTTAGCAAACTTTACAGACACTTTTTAAAAATGCACATGCTGCAACTTTTTGGATAAATTTGTTTCTTACAAAGGTGTGTGCCATCAACAAAGCTAATTCATGTGCATAGGAGTGTTGATCACATATGTCTATATGTTGATAATTGGAATCAAGATTCTTAATGGCAGGGAAAGAGATTATAAAATATAGAGGAAAGGAAAATTTTATAGTTCTGAGTTGAAGTGAAAGATATCAGCATGACTCACATTTCTGTTGTGTGTCTAGTGTAGAAAAACAGGTGAGTAAGGAACACAGATGTTGGTGTGCAGCAGTTCATAAGTGTAGGTGTTCTCTAGTTCTGTCTACTGACAGGGATGGTGACATTCCAGTAGAACACAGCATACCTAACTCACAGGACTTGATACTTAAGATTTATTTTCTAATCAAAACACAATGGCTATTTGTATTTTGGCCAGTTGTGACTTTCTATAATGGTCCCCATCTAAGGAAAAGAGAGGGGTAAGAGCTTCTCTTATCTGTGGGTATAAGGATATGTGTTAAGAATGCAATTAGAGATTACTCTGGTTTGGGAACGTGGCAGTACTAGGTTCTCCTCTATGGTCCCTATTACTACAAGTAGTTGGCTATGTTTTCAATGTGAGGCATGAATTACCTATATTGAGCAATAATTAGACCTATAATTAGACAGCTGCTGGTTACAGCCCATATGTAATTGCTCCTGTTCCATCTTTGGTAATCTCTTGCCATGCTGGTCATTGTGGTTAACCAGCTACTACACAGCTGAGTCTGACCATTTGTTGCCTTTGTCCATGGTATTTCTCATACTCTGAAAACTAATCCTTAGGATGAGATTCCTTGTCTTAACCATAAGGTAAAATCTTGGGGTAGGAAATAATTAAATTTCTCATAAAACAATTATCTTCTATCCTAAGAAATATTATAATTCATTAGTGACTTATCAAAAGTTAAGAAGTTATTATCATGTAATTATTATTACAGTCCATTAACTGGTTGTTAAATCTATGCTGTATGAAGTATTGGGTCACATGGAAAACTGCATTTTATTTCTCCTGATCTGTATTTTTAGAGTGGTGACATTCTATTTTTAAAAAGTAACAATTCACATGGATCTAGATTGAATAATTTTGAAGAAGCTATGGTATTCACCCGAGACTAACAAAACGATTTGTTTTTCTCAGTGAACCATATCTTAGAAACAACCAATATGTCAATATCAAAATCAATTTGAGAAAGATCTCCTATGAAATTAGATTTCTCAACAAAAATGTAGTTTAACCAGAAAACATACCCTCTGCTTTCCTTAGAATATCTTTTATTTGAATATAAAATGATGGCATGTTTTGAAGCCATAAAGTTCAGGATCAAAAGATTGAATTTCAATTTAAATGTATGGATTTGTTTTTATGAAAAGCAAAGTATCTGTCTGGAAAATAAATTGAGACATTTTGCATTCTCTCTATTGTATGTAAGAAGTTGCAAAAGTATGTATTCAACATTATGTAAATTTTAGAATAGATAAGCAGGAAATGGCAGATAGATTTTTGTTTTTAATGTGGTTGTACTCTCTGCCCTTGAGCCAGAATAAATTAATATTTTTGTTCGTCTTTTTGAAAACTTTGGTTGAGAAATTGTTCATTATTGTTGAATTTCAATATGATTGCAAATTAAATGATGCAAAATTCAATAAAGTAAAACACACAAAAGACCAATCAACATGTTATCTTAGTAAGTGTATATAGGGATGGAGAACATGCTGTTCTGAACTATAGCATATAATTAAGATGCAGTCATAAATCTTGGAAATGTTATAACTTGTTGAGGTGCACAGGTAGCTTTCAGAAAAATTGATTCTTTCTTCTTGCCCCCTTGAGATGAGAGTCCATAGTTATTCCTAGAAAATAAAGCAGAAAAATTTCTCAAACTTCCTGAGAGTGGATAGTTTACGGCACAGTGTATGCAGGAGACAAATGTTTGCAGAGTGTTCATCTCCTTGCCTGTTTCCGTTCCAGATGCTCTCTATGATGTCATCACTGTGGGAGCCCCAGCTGCCCATTTTCAGGGATTCAAGAATGGTGGTCTTCGGAAATTACTCCATAGATTTGAGACAGAGAGAAGGAAGTAAGTAAAGAAATAAAGAAAACAAGTATTTCATTGATGCTATCTCTTCTCTTTCCTTTGATTAAGTCTGCAGACAAGGTTAGTACACTGAACATCAATCCATCCTAATGAACAGTTCTTAACATGTCAACCCTGCAAGTAATGAAACTTGCTGAATTGCTCTACATCACTGGAGAACAGACTAGAGCCATTACACTGCAGGAATGGGGTTCCTGGGAGCTCTGCTGGCTCGCCATTGTCCTGGAAGCCATGCTGCTCAGTGGGATGCTCTGGTATCACTCTCGCTCACTGGAACAACAGTGAGGAGGGATTTATCCAGACCTAAGACCTGGAGCAACCATAGAGATAAAATGCTAGGGACCAGCCTCGGCAGAGAAGTGGGTCTCAAATCTGGTATGTCTGGAAGGCGAAGTGAGTCTAGGAACATGGGATTCTGATGCAAGCTGACAGGGTATCAGCTGCAGGGCAGCCTCTTCTTCTTCCTGTTCTAGTTGCCCCACCTCCACTTCCTGCCTGGTTGCCCTGCACCTGGGTACTGGTGAATCAACATTTTATTAAAATAATACAATTTCATTGTCCCACAGCAATTCCCTCCTTTTCTTTTTCCAAAACAAGAACTCTGAATCTAATCTTTGTTTAGCTTTTTTTTTTTCCAGACCATTATCCATAACAACTTGTAGCCAATACTCTAAACAAAGATAAATATCCATAATCCACTTTTTGGGAATGTGGGCATGCTTTTCCAGTCTACTTTCTGCTGATTGGCGGCACTGATAATCTTATGGGAACCTAAGGAAAATTTAGAATTATTATCAAGTCCTGAGTAGAATATTCTGTGAGGCGTGATCGTCACAGCCAGCAGTTTTGAGGCTGTTCTGGATGTAGAACTCAGATAAAACTCCAAAAGAGGTCTTCTAAATTGTTGGATCATCTGGGCCATCCTTTCTATTGGAGACTTTTAGGGGGTCTTCCTTGATCATACCTGATTTTTCTTAACACAGAATGAATCCACAGCCTTTCATTTTCTGTAGAAATAAAAGCAAAACCTCTTCTCTAAAGTAACATATCCATTGACTTAAATTTTGAAGTTAAGGCATTTCAATATATATGTATATATGTTGTATTAATCCAGCAGCATTTATAATCAAATTTCTTTTAGCAGCTGTTGCTCCGTCCTCAACATTCAAACAATTCAAAGACAACACAATAACATACAGCATCCAGACTCTGTGTATTTTCCATCTTTACATGATTTTATTTTGAACTCTATTTTCTTCTTTTTCTTTTTAGTTTTTGGGTTTTTGAGATAGGGTTTTTGTGTATCTTTGGCTTTCTGGAACTCACTCTGTAGACCAGGCTGTCCCTGAACTCACAGAGACTTGCTTGTCTCTGCCTCCTGAGTGCTAGGATTAAAGGTGTGTGTCACCACGCCCACCTTCTCTCTTTCTTTTCTTTTCTTTCTTTCTTTTTTAATGGACTTCTCTTCCAAGCCTACATATATTTTTAAACATACTGTAAACTATTTAAAGGTTTTGGTATTATTTTTATTTGTTTGAATCTATCTTTACTGCAAATCTCTGTTTTTCTTATCACATGAGTCTTTAATTTGCTAAGTGATATAGCTAGAATTAAAGCCGTGGCTTTGATGGCTGAATACACCTCATCTTTTAGTTTTTGGGAGTCTAGCTTCATGCCAGAGGTACTGATGGGAGCCATGTTTATTTCCACTAGTCTATGGAGTTTCAAGGTCCCTGCCACCACCAAGAAGCATGCTCTCGGCTATTCATAAACACCATTTACATGTTATCTTGTGGGACCTCTTAAAAAGAGCTACAAGACTTTTGCAGCTAAAGCCGAGTCAGGAAGCCTCTCTTAAATGAGACATGCTTTTCTCTAGCAAACAGAGCCCACCGGAGAAAATGCTGCTACCAAGAATCCATGCTTAACTCTGTTCTTTTTTGTCTAGAATTACCTTCCAATCTCTCTCAGGTTTTATGTGGATGTGGTTGTCCATGCTGGTGCCATTTGTTGGCAGAGGTTTCCCTTCCTGGTTGACCCACCTATATTTCCTGCCTGGCTACTGACCAATCATCATTTTATTAAAACAATACAAATGATGAGGTACAAGACCATTGTCCCAGAGCACCCAGGTGTTACAGAAGAAAGTATTCCAGAATTACAAATTTCTTCTTCTTCTTCTTCTTCTTCTTCTTCTTCTTCTTCTTCTTCTTCTTCTTCTTCTTCTTCTTCTTCTTCTTCTTCTTCTTCTTCTTCTTCT
>NW_004949149.1:1162577-1167235 GCF_000317375.1 Microtus ochrogaster
TTCTTCTTCTTCTTCTTCTTCTTCTTCTTCTTCTTCTTCTTCTTCTTCTTCTTCTTCTTCTTCTTCTTCTTCTTCCTCCTCCTCCTCTTCCTCCTTCTCCTCTTTTTCGAAAAAATACCAAATTTTACATAATGCTTTGATCTCAGTTGTATTTCTTGTTCATATTTTTTTTAAAAATTGTTTACTATTAATTAGGGATGGACTTGTATGTCTGTAATTATCATATGGGGAGCATAGTGTTCTCACCACTGTAATCACAACCAAGTACTGTCTTGTCCTAGGCTTCTCACCCAGTCCCCAGGTTTCTCCTCCTGTACCTAAGCTTCTCCCCCTGTCTCCAGCCTTATCCCCCTGTTCCCAGGCTTATCCTCCCTTCCCAGGCTTCTCTTCCTGTCTCCACGCTTTCCCCCTGTCTCCAGGCTTATTCTCCCATCCCAGGCTTCTTCCACTATCCCCAGGCTTCTCTCCCTGTCCACAGGCTTCTCCTGCTGTTCCCAGGCATTTCTCCCTGTCCCAAAGTTTCTCCTCCTGTCCCCAGGTTTCTACTTGGTATCTATGCCCTGCTTCTAGACCTTTCTGTTTTAGAAGGGGCCTCCATTTCCTTGGGATTTTGGAAGTAACAGTCAGAGTTCTAGCAGTAGGCTCTGCAGGGAAGAAATTTGTCTCCTGCAGCGAGTTGGAAGTTAGTTAAAACCACAACATCCAATGAAGAAGGGATTCTCTGTGTTTACCGAGGTGTGAGTGGCAGGCACTTTTCTGCCCACGGTCCTACTGAGGAGAGCTGTTCCTCATTGAGCTCCTTCTGTGCCTGCTTCTGGTAGAAGATACTGGCTTGTGCATTCATCTCCAAAATGGATGGATGCGACTCAAAGATGCAAGATTCACTGGGCTACTGATTTCACCAGTTCTTCATTTTCTTTTAGTGTTAGTTTGTTCTTTTTGTTGTTAGTGTCAGCTTTTTTCTGCTCACATTCTTTCTCTGAAACTCAAAAAAAAAAAAAAAACCAAAACCCTGCATCTAGAAGTTGAAGAGAGTAACACAAAACATTCATTGTCATTTCATCTTCTATATCCTGACACACACCCCCAAACCACTCTGCCTTTCCTCTTCTGCCCCTTAGAGTTAGTAGAGCTATCACATTTTTTGTGGAGTGGTTTATTGTGATATGCAGAAGCTAAATAGTTGCTATTTCCACTATCCTGCCTGGAACTGGAAATTTCTTATTAGCTTATTAATTTTGTTTTGTTTATTTTTAACCAACTATGTTTTAAAGATAATAATGATATAATTACAAGATTCAAAAGTTCTGGATACATGGTATCCAGAATCTAGTTGGATGCAAATTCTCAGTATATGAGATGTTAGACATAACTCTGCAATTTCATAACTAACTATGGTATGGAATTGGCAAGGACAAATGTTGAGCTCATCATTGAACCCTGAGACATATTTATGTTTGAAGACATCTTTATGTATGAAGTCTTCACTAATCACTTCTCACTGGGGTATTGTACATAAGGGAATAACTGAAGGATTAAAGTTAAGGTAAAATTTAATGAAAAGATATGTCCAGTGCTTTCTAACACTGATTTCCTTGGAATATTCATGTGTTAAATATCCCATTGCTGCTGTTTTATTTATAAAATGCAACAAAATGATTATCAGTGAGCTTAAATCAAAAAATATAAGTCAGTCAAAAAGTACTATGCTCCAGGGGAAACTATGGATCAAATACAGCTTGCTGAGGCAATGCATAACAGAAAATGCTTTAGGGCTACTCTTTGAGAGCCAGCCTGAGCAAACATAACATCAAAAGAACTGTCGCACCATCCCAATATGTTCCTGAGGCCTTTTTGTCAACAGATACTGTGTTTTCAGTGAAAAAAAATGCAAGGAAGTATATCTCACTATGTAAAGCAAATAACTAGAAGTTTAGGTTGAAATTTATAAGGCGGAGAATCAACCTAAGTGATGAACCTCTTCTAGGTCTTCCTTACTTTGATACATGGGTAAAGATGGGTATTTTCAGCCATGATTGGAGAAACTATCACTGCCGTTGGATTATTTTATCTTTATTTATCTTCCTGGACATCCTATTAGACATCAACTTGATACAGTCCAGAGTTATCTGATAGTAGAATTTCCGTCCTCTCTTAGCCATCAGTAGTCACAGCTGCTCAGGTAAGGGCGAGTGTTTGTGCGACATCACTGTATACCTAAGTTCATGCATCAGTTCCGTTCTCTCCAGAAGATGTTGTTGCTCAGGTCCTCCACACCTCTGGTTCTTACCATCTTTTATCCATCTTCAAGAATGTTCCCTGAGTCTTGTTAGGCGGGTGTGTGCAATACTTGAGTTGTTAATGTGTGAATGCTCTCCTTAAAAAAAAAAAAAAAAAAGGCACATATGCCTTTTTGTTTCTTTGGGAGTTGTGTCCAATATACCCTCACTAATTTGTTTTAAAAGTTCAGTCTCTGGACCAATAGCTCAAATTCATATCATTCATTTTCAAGTGCAGCTTTTGTTTCTGCTTTCAGAAAGAACATATTCCATTAAGAACTTTCTCGTAAGTGTTTTAATGAAATCAAATAGGTGCCGTGAATATAGGGCCAAGTGAAAAGCCTTTGACAGTTCCTCTTCTTATCCTTTTGAACGGAATCCAGCTGCTGAAAAGACACCAAGACCAGCTAGCCTGGGTCTGAAAAAGCATGGGATAAAACCTGACTTACATAGCGGACAATGAGGTCTACTGAGAACTCAAGAACAATGGCAATGGGTTTTTGATCCTACTGCACATACTGGCTTTGGGGGAGCCTAGGCAGTTTGGATGCTCACTTACTAAACCTGGATGGAGGTGGGCGGTCCTTGGACTTCCCACAGGTCAGGGAACCCTGATTGCTCTTCAAGCTGATGAGGGAGAGGGACTTGATCGGGGGAGGGGGAGGGAAATGGGAGGCAGTGGCGGGGAGGAGGCGGAAATCCTTAATTAAATAAATAAATGTAAAAAAAAACAGAAAAAAAAATAAACATGAAATGATAAAAAAAATAAAAACTAAAAATAGAATTATAAAAAAAAGATGTCATTCTGAAGGAGACAGTAAATTAATTTCTGTGCTGATTAGAATTTGACTCCTTAAAGGTCTATTTTCTTCTTGTGAGTTGGTTCTCATTGGCTACTTTTAGCTCCAAGTTCAATTTCTCTTTTAGCAAAAGCAAAACTCTTCCTGCCACACCTGCACGTGTGGCTTTTCTGCCCAATGGGTGCTCCTCTGTACACAGCCCTAGACACGATACCAGGCGTTTCTGAAGGGAGGGACTTTATCTTGTGTCTGCAGCTCGGGATGGGCAGATGCTTTTAATCTAGTAATCTTGTCAAGGCCTGGGGATATATGCAGACAGAAGGACAGGACTTGCCGAGCACAGGTGGAAGGTGGCACATGGGATCAGAAGTGTTTTCACTAATTTGCATGTGGCCCTAAATGAATTTTAAATGTTATTTTTCTTCTTCATAAAATTTCTGTTTAATCTGTCTATTATATTTGCTGGTAGGATGTACATTCCAAAACTAAAGGAACATATAGTTGAGGTCCTAAATGACTTGACTTCTTTCCTAGCACAAACCAGCTAAGTATATGCCACTAAATAATTTTAGATGTGTTAAAACCATGTCAATGTATTAGTCAATATCTTTACAGATTCAAATCATCAGATGCAATGTGATTGACTTTTTTTTTTAATTCTATTTAACTTTTCTGTTCTTTATTTTTGGGCAAGCGGAAAATTTCAATCTGTAGGTAGTTCCTAGGCACTAATCCCTGCTTAAGTTTAAATTATAACTCCCTTGTATATGGTAAAACCTTATCAATGTTAGCTATTGTTATATAAAACATAAATATTTTATATTCGTAAAATATTTTAGCAATTTCTCAATTCATGTTTAAATTTCACTCTTTTGTGCATGTGCCATGTATGTATGTATTTTGTGTGTTCGTCACATAGCTACAGAGACCGGGAATGGACACTATGTATTTTCCTCAATTGTTTTTAACCTCGTTTTATCAGACAAAATATCTCACTGAAGCTGGAGCTCATTAATTTGCCTGGACTGTCTATGCAATAAAGCTGCTGGTGTCTGCACTGAGGTTACACGCACACACACACACTCTCTCTCTCACACACACACAATTATTACACAGGTGTTGAGAATTTGAATACAGCAAGCACTCCATCAATTGAGCTGTCTCTCCACATCCACATTTTATATGCTCTACAATTTGGATTTTATTGATTGGACTTAGGGTGATTAATAAATATACCACAGACTTAAATTGCATCTAATTGTTTTTATAATCACTTACACTCTAAAATATATCCTTATTCCTATATCTCTGGAGATTTATGTTCTTATTTATAAATTCTTATATAAAAGATGCATAAATTTAAGAGATTATATTGCCTTTCAAAAAAGCATTAATTTATACAAATACCCAGTTTATAGCTAAATCTCAACAATGGACTTCAGACGCTCTCTTCATATTACATCCAGATTTGGAAGGAAGGATTGATTTGTAAGACGTGTGTGTGTGTGTGTGTGTGCGCGTGCACGTGTGTCTCTGTGTGTGTGCATGCATGTGTCTGTGTGTGCATGCATGTGTCTGT
>NW_004949149.1:1167337-1177256 GCF_000317375.1 Microtus ochrogaster
TGTGAGCGCATGTGCGTGTGTCTCTGTGTGTGTTTCTGTGTGTGCATGCATGTGTCTGTGTGTGCATGCATGTGTCTGTGTGTGCATACATGTGTCTGTGTATGCATGCATGTGTCTGTGTGTGCATGTGCATGTGTGTGAAGCCACCCATAGTTAGCTCCCCTTCACTTGTGCCCTCAAGGTGTCCCTATCAAGTCACTCCCCTCTCCCCTGATTCTCACATTTGCATCTCCTGAGGGTTCCTTGTCTTACAGCAAGCACAACCAACCAATCAACCAAAACACCCCAACACAGCACCAACATCCACTCAGATGTTCCCCTTAGGGTCAGCAAATCCTTGGCACCCTTTTTCCTTTTGCTTCATTTTAATAAAAGAAGGCTGCACGTCAGTTCTGCTTCCTAACTTCTGTGCAAGTCTTCCATTTCACTAATGAATTATGGGTGAAGATAATCCTGACCAACAGTGCTCTGTCTTCCAGGTGCTCCATTGGCAGAGATTAATCAATCACTTTCCTCGCTTCTTGGCTGGCACCGATCCAACCATTTTGTTCATTTTGTCTGGGATGATATTTCTATAAGGCAAATATAATTTTGTGATTTAATAATTTTAAACAATTCAGACACTTCTTTCCTAAAGACTAAAACCTGGGGTGCACATTATACATTAGTGTCACCTTGTCCTCAAGGACTGCATCCCCAAACCCATGGAGAATACCTTAAAGCTCAGATAGATCCAGACCATTTTATGTTACTTCTTCATTCGTATGCATACACCTGTGATAAAGCTGAACTTATATCCATGGGATAGAAGAAAATTAATAATGACTACTAATAAAATAGAACTCTAATAATATATTGTAATAAGATAACCAGTAGCACCATTCCTGATTATTGAGATTGTTATTCAGTACCATGAAGTTGGCTTGATCACAGGCTCTAAGGAATCCTGACAGTGGAGCTGATGTCCAGGAGAGCTACTGAGGGATTGAGACTGAGTTGGAGATTCTCTGCACAGAGGGATGGGACAGGCCATTGGCAAGCAGAACAAGAAAGTCCAAGATTCCATCTCACTACTAAGAAATTAATATAACTTTAAAATTATACAAATTATTTATTTCCATAATTTTCCATTTATACTATGGTTGACCATAGATCGTTGAAATCATGGAAAGCAAAACTTCAAAGGAGGAGTGTGTTAGGCAGTTTTCTGAGTTAGAAATCCTGATATAAACAACTTAAAAAAGATGTTAGGTTATTCTTATTTTGTTGTGGCTCATGAGTTCACAGATTTCAGTCCGTGTATTTGGCTCGCTTGTTTCTTAGCCTGTGGTAAAGAGAAGGCTGTTCACCTTAAGATGTTCAGGAAGCAGACTGAAGGGAGCATATGGAGACCTGGTATACCCACCAAACACATGGCCCTCACGCCTTGTCATACTTTCCCTGCCAGACATTTCTAGAACTTTCCATAACAAGCATATAAGTTGGGATCAAACATTCATACACAAGTATGCTGGAGTACATTTGACACGGGACCCATAACACAGGGGTTCTCTCTCGTGTATAACTTCTTTTCAGCTTCCTCTCTCCTACTTCAGCCCTCTCTCACACAGCGCCCTCCACAGAGAACCAGAATGGCATCTGCACTCACTGCCGCTGATCCTCCCTTAAGGTCAGGCACTGAGTGGAAGCCTGGTCTGAGTCTGTAGCTAGGACGTCTGCTCTGAGCCTTCGGTGTAAGCATCCTTCTAGGCAGAGCTGGATCTGAAAGCACGGACTATGTTATCTGGCATAATCCAAATTCCCAGGAACGGGTTTGACAGGTGTTTAGTGCACTAGCAAGGATAATGGTGGAGGGACTAGATGAAGAAAAAGATTTCTGACAAAGCCAGTCGTTCTTTCTGGAGTGACTGATACAGCTGAACGAAGAAGTAACAGTGATGAGAACATTTGGTGAAATCAGGACCAGAAACACGCACTTGTAGGAAGCGTCTTACGCACTTGCGGACCATGTCTTGCAGGCCTAGACAGCAGCCGCGTGGCGTGCTTTGTAAAAGCGCGGTCACACCCGTCTCTCTACGAAGGGAATAAGCATTTATGTATCCTGAAAGAAGAGGGGTGAAAGTGTTTGTGAAAGCTAGCCAACGTAACGGCTGACAGTTAATATCACCCCCTGTGCATGTTTCCGTTTGACATTTGTAAGCTGGAGATGAGCTTCAGTACCTACCGTGCTTGGGAGACCAAGTGTGTTCTGTTAGGCCGGCAGTACCACATGACAGTTCAAAGTTTTAAGACATGAAATTGCTGAAATAAAAGACTTATACGTTTGTAAACGACAATATGTAAATAGCTCTTAAAGTTTTGATACTAAATTTGTCAAAATAGCACTGTGTAAAAATAACAAAACATGAAGACTTTGAATTGTGAGTTTTCAAAACACCATTCATCCTTGGGCCTCATTTGCAATGTAGATATATGACTGACTCCTCCTGATTTACACCACCTTGTCGCTGCAGCTGAACTGCTGGAAATCATAAATAAAATTCTTACATTTTTGAGAACTGGCTTATTAAGTAAACAAGTCACAGTTTACTCAGAAAGATAATTTAAATGGTTATACAGTAGTTTTATTTTATAACTCAATGTCTTAATTTAACATAAAAGTTTAACATAAAAATTGCAAAGATCCTAGCTTTTAATATGTTTGTATGTACATATGTACGCATGGAAGCTGAATGAAAGCAGTACAGAGATTTCCAGAATATTTAACTATTCAGTAATCTCTACACTTGGCCATCATTATTTCAAAGGCAGCATAAAAAAATAATTTACCAGTATTTTACAGTATTTTCCAGATTAAACAAAATTATCTAGGGAGGGGCTGAAGAAGAACTTCTGATACTCTTACAGAGAAGACATGTTTGGTTGCCAGAACCACATGGGGTGGCTCACAATCACCTATAACTCCAGTTCCAGGTGGTACAAATTTCTTCTCTGACTTCCATGGGCACCAGAGACATACATGATGCACATATGACAATCAGGCTTTCACATACACACATAAAAATGTATTAAATGGTGGCCGGGAAGCAGAGGCAGGCAGCTCTCTGTGAGTTCGAGGCCAGCCTGGTCTACAAGAGCTAGTTCCAGGACAGGCTCCAAAGCCACAGAGAAACCCTGTCTTGGAACACCCCCCCCCAAAATGTATTTAATAATCTAGAGACAATTTAGACAATTTCATTTTGTAAGATAGTAATGAAATACTAACTTTAAAATGTATGCATGAAATGTATGTCATGAGGGAAAATAGGCTTACCTAAACTGAGATGACTTATTATTGTATAAAAATCTATTAAATGTGACTTTTCCTGAAAAATTCTGGTATCATACTCTTGTCATAAGCTTCCAGAACACAAAGATGGCTTTAATTGTGAGATCAGCACAGGTGAAAAGAAAGAGGAGCATTTTAATGGTGTCAAGGAAGAAGTGGGAATTTGTCTGGGTTCTGTGTGCTTGTTAAGTTGTGGGGTGAGAATCCAGATATAGCAAGGAAGAAAGCATGGGATTATGAATACATATGTATATAAAACATTACATAGGACACAAATCTGTACCCACTGGTGAATACAGTAGAAAGGCTAGCAAGCTCACTGATTGCAGCAGTAACCTTTTTTCTTTAAAATAGCTGGTGTTCGTTTCACTAGTTGCAGATTGATTTTGTGTATTCATGTGTGCATGTGTGTATGTGTATCTATGTGTGTGTGTGTGTGTGTGTGTGTGCATGTATGTGAAAACCTTCTGCAAACTCGACTTCCAGCAAGCATAAAACCTCAAAAAATGGAAATACCACTGACTGTGGGCTCTGTAGGTGGGAAACATCTGTGTAGTGTGATGTGAACATCAGGACCAAAGTGGAATGCTTAGTGAGCAAGCCATGTCACCGTGGGCACCCTCAGGGTATTAGTGGACACTCAGAATTGAGAGTTCAGCTTTGGAAATTTTTCTAGAAAAAGACACTTCCCACCTCACCCTGAAAAGAGTTTCCTTCTTCTTCTTTTCTTAAATCCCAGGTGGCCAATCATGGTATAACATTCAGTGAGCCCACTGCTAGATCTGAGCATTTGCTTTTCTCAATTTATTGACCCAGTAGCAGTCATGAAATGTTTGTTGATTGTAATTTAGCGTCAGATAAATCCCACATTCTTTCTTTAGACTAATCTCTCTTATAAACTAGAATCATAACCTTCTCTAATGAACAGTCTTAATTAGAAGATAAGAGTTGTAATTTAAATTTTTGCAGTCTGTGCCTGCCATGATATTATTAAATTGTTCATCTTTCCTGTATTACTTTTAGTTTTGTATTTCTTTTTAACTCTAAAATGACTCAACTCAGAGATCAGAAGATAGATAAACATAATTAGGAGTTCAGGTTGTGTGATTCTGGAGATTTAATCCATATTCTGCCACACCCGCTATTTGTGTGGCCAACACAAAGCCACTCCCAACTTCAGTCTCCATGTTTACATAATGTAATAGTATTTCTTCCTAAAGATTTGTGGAAATAAAATAATGTAGCCCATGAAAACATTAGTGTAGTACCAGACACGTAAAGTACAGGCTCAATTATTACTTATTTTACCAATGGAAAAGCCATTTGGATTTTAGTTAAATTTATGGTATAAGCTATTTGCTTTATTAGATTTCCTCTTTGCTTTAGATTTAACATGGAAAAATGAAACAGCTCATGAACGTGCCTTCTATTTTCCTGTATCCTTATCTCTGATAGTAATCACCAGTTCTGTAATGGATGCTAAGAACATGTGTTTTTATCTTTTTTTTTTCTCAGCAGATTATTTTTTATTGCTTTATTAATAATACCAATCAAAATTTCCACTTCCTCCCCTCCTCCCACTTCCTTCCCACTTCCCCACTCACCCTCCCCTTCTCCCCCTCCAGTCCTAAGAGAGGGCAGTATACCCTGCCCTGTGGGAAGCCCAAGGTCCTCCCCTCTCCATCCAGGTCTAGGAAGGTGAGCATCCAAACAGACTAGGATCCCAAAAAAGCCAGTACATGCAGTAGAGACAAATCCCAGTGTAATTATCATTGGCTTCTCAGCTTGTCCCAATTGTCAACCACATTCAGAGAATCCAGTTTGATCCCGTGCTCATTCAGTCACCATCCAGCTGGGTCTGGTGAGCTCCATTGAGCCTGTAGTTCGCGATCCTAGAGAAGCTAAGTAATAAGGTGAACCCAAAGATAAACATATATAGATCCTCCTGGAAATTGGAAGCAGACAAGATCACCAGGCAAAAGTTGGGAGCATGGGGGTGTGGGAGAAGGGGAGAGGGAGAGGGAGAAGGGGAGGGTTGGGGAGAGCTTGGGGGAGTGGGATGGTTGAGATGAAGGAAGGAAGGATATGGGAGCAGGGAAGGAGATATCTTAATTAAGGGAGCCATTTTGGGGTTGGTAAAAGGCTTGGCTCTAGAAGGGTTCCCAGAAGTCCAATGGGATATCCCCAGCTAGGACCCTGAGCAGTGAAGGAGAGGGTGTCTGAACTGGCCTTGTCCCGTAGTCAGACTGATCTTGAATATCACCATAGAACCTCCATCCGGCGACGGATAGGAGATAGAGACAGAGACCCACATGGGAGCACTGGACTGAGCTCCCAAGGTCCAGTTGAAGAGCAGAAGGAGGGAGAATATGAGCAAGGAAGTCAGGACCACAAGGGGATGGACCACCCACTGAGACAGTGTGCCTGAACATTTGTTTTTAAAGAAGAGACTTATCAAAACACAATATGCATATCATAATGATAGCCTATCACATCTACTTGTATATGAACGAGGCCATCGTGACTAAGAGATCACAGTCAAGAACTTAAGAATTACAGCAGTTAGTAAGAGATGCCACCGAAGTGATAGACATATCCACAGTGGGAAGGCTAGAGGAGCTGACACCATTTTATTGTTTCGTCTCCTCCATCCGTGTCAGTCGGCAGAGAGGGAATAAGTGGTGGACTCAAACTTAGGCCAAAAGTTTCCATGGTTGCAAGGTATGGGTTTTTGGTTTTGGTTTTTGATTTTCCCCAAGAAGACTAGCTTGAAAAACAGACCAATTTCAGCACAGATCTTGTAAATCATGTAATTACATAAGTGAACCCACAGGAGACAAAGAAAGCGAGTGTTATTTTTTTCTAGTTCTTTTCTCTAAGCACCACATCCTACAGGAAATAAAGAGCAGCCAAGGGGGAAGCCAAGAGGTGCGATTGCACCTGCAGCCATTTCAGGAAGCACGTTGAGAAGCCCTGTGAAGCCAGAAGGGGAGAGTTAAGTGACTGAGGTGGAAATTCTTATGGGTTAGTCACATGGTTTCCTTCTCAGTGAGAACTAAGAGCATGTTTATGCTTCTGGATAGATTCAAAAGACACACACAGACACACACAAAGACACACAGAGACATACAGACATAGACACATACACACATATACACACACAGACACACATACAAACACACACACAGACACACTCATAGACACACAAGACACATAGACATACACACAAATACACATACAAATACACACACACACTTGTATGAACTGGGGAGAAGAAAGTAAAAAATCTTCCTGAAATTTCCCTTTGGGGTCTTAACTCTATTACAGATTTACTACTCTAGAACACTTTAAAAAAATAAACCTCTGACTTCTGCCATTCCTCCCTGTGTTTTTTTTTTCTTTCTTTCTTGCCTGTCTTCATTTCTTATTTAGATTGTTCTATACCTCCACTGCCTACAATAGTAGTGTGGCTGAGCAATGGGTTAAGTAGTTGTGGGGAGGGTAGAGCAGATATTACAGGTAAGCCCTGGGAGATAGATACATACCTGGGTTGAAATAAAGTCTTTCTCTCCCTCTCTCCCCTCCTCTGTTTCTGTCTATCTCTTATAACTTTCAAGCCCTGAATAGAAGTTAAACATGTCCATATCTTAAAGCACTGTTTTCCCAATAGCTAAATATAATACTAGAGTTTGTGTGGGGTGTGTGTGTGTGTGTGTGTGTGTGTGTGTCTGTCTGTCTGTCTGTGTGTGTATGTGTGGTTAGAGATGATAGCCACTTGCACCAGGATATTTATAGTGCACATAGAAACAAGTGGCTGGATTCTTAGTTTATTTTAGAGGAAAGGAGCAGCTTTTCTGATCAAGTGGGGGAGAAAGAGAAGCTAGTGACCTTGGGAAGAAAAGTGAAGATGCTTGCAGCCGCCCTGATCGTTGAGTATTGGGAGCTGCCTTGGATCTTCTCTGGGCATATGAAGTTGGAACTTTCCAAAGAAGATGTGTTCCAATTGGAGAGAGGACTAGTGACGTGCATTGAGGACCCCTTCACATGGCTGACATATTTAAATCATAGAGTGAATGATCAGGAATGTTTCCCAAAGCTCCAAGGACTGAGACCTGTGATTTGCTGGCACCAGAAGATGGAGATGAGTGAGACCAGCGGTAGGAGACTAAGATACATGACATACAGAAGAGGGCGTGTGTTCATTCTCTCATTGTATTGAGCTTTGTGTAACATCTAAGTATGTACTTTAAATCGATTTTTATTTGATACAAATATAATATGAAACCAATTTCAATTTCTATCATCCATAATTTGCTTTTATATTCTATAAAATATTTCTTCTTCTGATTTTACGTTATTGACAGTTGACTCAAGTGTTTGGATTCATCCTAAAGCTCAGACCATTTTTTTCTATATAATTAAATTGTATTCATAACTTCTCCTTTGAAAGCTACACTGTTAAACATATGAGAAGTTTCAGGAAGAAGGCCTCCCATAGATGCATACTCAACACTAGCCTTTGGCTGGTGATTTCTCCATGCTGTGCCGTACCATCTTGGACAGCAATACTGACCTTCATTGTGGGAGATGAATCTTCCAGCCCTACCAAGACGCCCATCACTAAGAGAGAACATAATAATAATCAACGACTGCTACACAGCTTCAGAGGAGACATGACTGAGCCACAAGAGGCAGGATCTTGGGTTATGTCCCAGGCTTGACTGACCAGTCTCAGGGTGAGAAGCTGAAGTCATTGAGAGGGAAAAGATAAGAGGGCCGAGGGAATGCAAGAAGAACAGTGGCAATGGACAGGGAGATGGAGGATCTTAGACAGAGGGCGACACTAGGAGTAGCCTGGTAAAACAATACTAAGAAACTGAGAGTAGCTGAAGTGGGGTTTTCACCAGACTCATTGTGAAGCACCATCCAGCATTTACAGGGAATCTCAGGGGCAAATCAAGGACAGTGGGTGTCTCTAATGATAGAGTTGTTCACTCGCGTCAAAACCTCCCAAGGACATATTACAGGGCAGAGCCCCCTGAAGCAAAGTCTATCGACCTTGCAAAGAAATTTTATACCCTTAAAAAAAATACTGAAGACCTGTCCTTATTTGTCAGTGCATTTATGGTTGCTATCATTTGAGCTCCATGCATCTAAGGCATAAGAAAAAAGTATTTAGAATGATTTCTTAGAAACATATATGTTAGAATCAGGTGGAGAATTCTAAGAATTTTCTGAGCACAAAATGAGAAATAAATAAAGGAAAAGTGGATGATATCTACAAGCAACATCAGAGTGAAGTGTCAGCAAAGCAAAGAGGTGGGAGAGGCAGCCATCACAGCGAAGGGATGGAAAGAAGAATAAGGAGTGTCAGGAGTGATGTATAGGGAAAGAAGTCGTGAGCAGAAAGATGGAGGAGCATCTGGCCTTGGGCACTTTCGCTTTCTGAGGACTCAGCCGTTGGGGAGCTTGTCAGTCCCCGTAAGATCAGGAAGCAGACATTTGTAGCGGGAAAGTAGGTCAGGGAAGAGGCCACCGTGAACCCACTGCACACTGTTTTCTGTGCGTGGCATGTAGTGAGGCCCGAGTGCTTTAACCTCCACTGTCTGATAGCAAGAACTGTCCCCCATTTTCATGCCACATCTTTGCACAACTACTGTCTTTGCAAAAGAAATGTCGAGTTGTTTCATTTCTTAAAGACTGGTGGGTTGAACATTGCAGCGTTCCTCCCAGGCAATACAATCAAAGGAAGCAGAATGCACGCCGGGCTGCCCAGACTACAGTGTACCTCTTAGTTTCCCAAAGCTGTGTCTGCTGTCACTTTCTTGTGCTCTCGTGCTGTCAGTTCAAACATACAAGAACATTGCTCATAATTGCTTTGCAAAAAGTACATAAATTGGGGGAATATATTGTATATTGGTAAAATATCATCTTACTAAAGTATTAAATAATTCTTCGAAGAACCCAGACAAGAGAGAGAAAAACTGCTTTCTAAATAGTATTTTTTTTTTCTCAACGATTTCTAAGTTTTCAAAAATGAAAACGGAATCAAGGAGATTTAAATAATTTAGCTAGTAACTGTAAGGAAAATATTTCACAAGTCCTCAAAACAGACTCCCAGGTATTTCAAAGGCAAGGCGTTTGGATATTGGCTACAAAGGATGTAAAAAGTTTTCACCAAACCTGTGAATGCCTCCTTCTCCATTCTCCTGCCCCTAGCTTGACTTTCCTCTCTGTCCATCCTGGAATGCAAACAGTGCTCTGTGCTTCCAGCTCCTTCGCTGCACAGAACCCCTCGTCCCATCAGGCTCCCAGCAGTTCCTGTGTACTGATTATGAAAGTCAAAGATTCCTAAGTAATGACCAGTTTTCAGTTTTTAAGCTAGATTTTTTTTATTTTTAATTAATTTATTTATTAAAGATTTCTGTCTCTTCCCCGCCACCGCCTCCCATTTCCCTCTCCCTCCCCCAATTAAGTCCCCCCCAGCCCGAAAAGCATTCAGGGTTCCCTGTCCTGTGGGAAGTCCAAGGAACCCCCACCTCCATCCAGGTCTAGCAAGTTGAGCATCCAAACTGCCTAGGCTCCCACAAA